>NC_136390.1:42552675-42715175 GCF_965140285.1 Lepidochelys kempii | reverse complement strand
GGCAGTAACATTATGTTACACATTTAACTGGAAAAATTTCAATAGAAAATATGCATGTGCACTCTGGCAGAGTTAACATTGCTATTGGAACCTTACATTTGAATTTCCTTTGATTTTAACTTTGCAAACTTAGTATGAGAGGTTTTTGTTTTCAGTTCAATAGAACCATGGCAGGTAGGAGGTTAAAAAAAAATGGAGCTGGATGTATACTGCAAAAAGGTTTTCCTGAAAATATTAATATTTTTAAAAGACTTTTCTTTGCCTATGTTCTCACCTCTTTGCATTTTCTTTGTTACTGATCTAGCAAATGGCTGTGCTAGCAGGGGTGTTCATTGAACCTTCTAACTTTAACAAAATATTACAGAATATTTGCACAGAATTAATTTTTATTTTGTAATGGTTAGCATTTGCATCGGAAACCTAATTTAAAAACTAGAATAGAAACAGAACATTTAACTTGTACCTAATAAATATAGTTCCAATTGTAACTATTTAGTACTTGCAATGAACTGCTTATCAACAAGCTGTAGTTAAAGAATTATTTGAAGTTATTCAGCTGATAATTGAAAATAATACATTTGAGAAAAATCAGTCTTTGCAGAAAACTTGTGAAGAGAAAATGAGCTGAAATTTGTGATATAACTATTAAATATTTGCCCAGCTCTAGAAATAGAAAAGACTTATTAGATTATCCAGTCCATTGCCCTGACAGTTTTAGAAACTTTACCATTAAACTACTAGTACTCCAGCTGTACTTTCAAAATGAGGGGGAAATGGTTCTAATTGGACAATACATTTTTGTAAGGAGAATTGAGTGAACAAAGGATGAACCTTTGCTCCTGCTCTTGTTTGTCTGGAGACAGTTGGTGGCAGGTCTTGAAGTTTTATTTTTTTTGCAACACTGTGTTTACAGTAATAAGAAAATTAACTTATTTTAATGAGAGTTTAGAATTTGCAAAATATAGAATTCAGTAAAAATTGCCGGCACATGACTGCCGTTTTCTTCTGTGTTTGGTATTAGAATTGACATTTTAGTTTGGCAGGAGGTTGGGGCAAGTTACTCCCTTTCTTCCTCACGCAAATTGTTCCAGCAACCTCCTGTGTCCCTGCCAGAGTGGTCAGGCAAACCTGGGAAAATGTGCAGTCTAAAACGGGGCAGAGCTTCATTGTCACTGCTTTTTAACATTATTTTAATTTTGTTTTTTGTACATAATATTTAATGTTGCAAAGTCAAGCACTCAAAAGCTAGGAAATGCTATGATAAAGGTTCCCCATGTAACCTTAATTTGATCCTCTTATATGTATGCATTATAATAGAATCATAGAATATCAGGGTTAGAAGGGACCTCAGGAGGTCATCTAGTCCAACCCCCTGCTCAAAGCAGGACCAATCCCCAACTAAATCATCCTAGCCAGGGCTTTGACAAGCCTGACCTTAAAAACCTCTAAGAAAGGAGATTCTACCACCTCCCTAGTGAAAAAGTTTTTCCTAATATCCAACCTAAACCTCCCCTGCAACTTGAGACCATTACTCCTCGTTCTGTCATCTGCTACCACTGAGAACAGTCTAGATCCATCCTCTTTGGAACCCCCTTTCAGGTAGTTGAAAGCAGCTGTCAAATCCCCCCTCATTCTTCTCTTCCGCAGACTAAACAGTGCCAGTTCCCTCAGCCTCTCCTCATAAGTCATGTGCTCCAGACCCCTAATCATTTTTGTTGCCCTCCTCTGGACTCTTTCCAATTTTTCCACATCCTTGTAGTGTTGGGCCCAAAACTGGACACAGTACTCCAGATGAGGACTCAGCAATGCTGAATAGTGGGGAACAATCACATCCCTCGATCTGCTGGCAGTGCCCCTACTTATACATCTCAAAATGCTATCTTGGCCTTCTTGGCAACAAGGGCACACTGTTAACTCATATCCAGCTTCTCGTCCCTGTCACCCCTAGGTCCTTTTCTGCAGAACTGCTGCCTAGCCATTCAGTCCCTAGTATGTAGCGGTGAATGGGATTCTTCCGTCCTAAGTGCAGGACTCTGCACTTGTCCTTGTTAAACTCCATCAGATTTCTTTTGGCCCAATCCTCTAACTTGTCTAGGTTCCTCTGTATCCTATCCCTACCCTCCAGCGTATCTGCCACTCCTCCCAGTTTAGTGTCATCTGCAAACTTGCTGAGGGTGCAATCCACCCCATCCTCCAGATCATTAATGAAGATATTGAACAAAACCGGCCCCAGGACTGACCCTTGGGGCACTCCGCTTGATACCGGCTGCCAACGAGACATGGAGTCATTGATCGCTACCCGTTGAGCCTGACAATCTAGCCATCTTACTATCCACCTTATAGTCCATTCATCCAGCCCATACTTCTTTAACTTGCTGGTAAGACTCCTGTGGGAAACCTTATCAAAAGCTTTGCTAAAGTCAAGAAATAACGCCTCCACTGCTTTCCCTTCATCCACAGAGCCAGTTATCTCGTCATCGAAGGCAATTAGGTTAGTCAGGCATGATCTTGGCCAGCCTTACGTAAGGCCCTGACAGAGCCAGGGGCAAACTTGAACTCACTGGAGTCTTCATCTAGTACTATAAACACAAGAGAGCATACTTCCTGTTCTCTGTAACCCTCTGTACCATAACACACACAGCTAGTCAAAAGTCAGAATTTCCGTTTTGTGGAAAAGTACAAAATTCTGGAGGAGGGGGGAAATCATCCAAGTTCAGAATGAAAAGCAGAATATTTTGAAATGTCCAACAAAAGGGAAAATCCTCGCAAAACTTGTTCCAGAATCTAAATGTTTCATTTTGGAAATTTTGAGCCCCAAGTTCCAATGGTTCCAGCTGCACAGGAGGGAAGCTGGAAGTCCTGAATCAGGAGCTGAACCACAGCTAGAGCCAGAAGTTACAGCTCCAAAGGAACCAAGCATGTGGTTGTCAGAAGTTCATAGAACATGATATGTTTCTGCAAAACATTTCAGATTAGATGACTTGGCATTTTCCAGCAAAACCCTGCTTCCAAAATTCCTGGCCAACTCTAATAAAACATGCACAAGGGGGGTGCATTAAGCTTGTATTTCTTTAAATTATGAGTGACTTTTGAACCTTTAACATTCTGGTGAAAAGTTTCACAGAATTTTTTTTAAAGAAGCTATCAGGTGAACCCATATTGTTCTACAGCATGGGTTATCACCAGGAATCCAAGACTAGATTCTAGAGGGATAGCCTAGACCTCGACCACTTAGGTAAGATTTATGCACTGTAATAAGAGTGCCCATACAATATTCTAGGTGCCCTTAACGTTTTATATAAGAATACACGTGAATTAAAGCAATAACTAATTGTGATAGTAGGCTGTTATCATCTATGTGGACCAGTCACCGAAGGGGGACATTTTACTACAGACACTGTGTCAGTGGCTTGCACAACTAGTTTCAGGATAGCAGAGGAATGTTGGGAGTTAGGAGTTCTGGATTCTATTCCTAGCTCTGAAGGCAAGCCTAATCTAGGCAAGCACCACAGCTAAGCACATAGATTTGGTATAATTTGTTGTGCAAAGCAACTGATGTGACTTGCCATTTTAGAGCTTTGGGTTCTGTTCTCGGCTCTGACAGAAGTGGCTTTGTCCAAGCTGTTACTTTAATAGTAAAATGGATTAAGATCCTTTCCTGCCTCCTAATGTAGGGAAGGGTATGAATCCTTGCTTAACAATAATGGCTTTGAAGTTCACAGAATTAACGTTGTTTAGCTGAAAATGTGAGATTAGAACTTCATCTCCGCTTGACTCACAGCCCCCAGTACACCTTCTTGCAGGCCAAGAGTTTGGATGCCTGCCATTGCCTCCTGTCTTCAGATATCTAGCTCTGAAGCAGATTGTGAGTTCTGAGGGCATGCTTAGTGAGTTGGTATATAGTGAATTCTGTGGCTCTGGGGCATATCAGTTCAGAATGGAATACTTGGAGACTTTTTAGCAGTAAGCCTCCAACAACCTTTGCTGAGTATGTGCAGATCTGGATGGACTTCTATGAAAACAGCAAAAGACACCTCTTTGATATCAGGACTATCCCCTTTGCCAAATTTCAAGTTTATGCTCCAATGCGTGGAGGTGCCAGAGCTCTTCAAAGAAATTCCTGGAAAGAAAAATTTATCATAGGAAAAAATAGTTTTTGTCACTCTTCAGCCTCAGATTTAGCAAAACCTCTTGCTAAAACTTTTTCCAAAAAAATTCAGTCTGAGAATAAAGAAAGAGAGCATGGAAAATTCCAGTCCAAGTGATTAAAGTTAGACAAAATTTATAAGCAACTGAAAGTGGGGACTTATAATGGAAAGTGCTAAGTAACCTTTACAATGGGCATCACTGCCAGTTATGCTTGTAATATCTTATCATACTCCAAATAGTCTTCAGGTGTTGTAGGGCTGAATGTGAATTTTAGGCTATTTAAACACAAATATCTCAATTTAGCGCTTTGTAAGATTTGGATTATAGCTGAGCATCTACATGTTCAGATGCTTATCCAGACCTGTAGAGGCATCTATATGAGTCTCCATCTGTCCCCACAGCTTCCCTTAGGTAAAGCCCTGTTGGGAATCAATCTGTGGTCTTCCTCCTGTGGGTAGTGGGGAGTCTTATATTCAGAGAAAGGTGGCAGGCCTATTTTCTACTGTTCTTCCTAGTATCTTCCAGGGCTTCCTGGGGTGAGGAGCAGGGAGTGCTTCTGCCTTACTCATCAATATATCTGCATTTTGCCTTTTTTGAATTAATGACCTCCTTTCTTGTGCACTTTTGTCTATGGTACACGGGAGAGCTGAATTTACACTAAGCCTGGTGGCATTCAAAAAAGGATAATAAATATTGATGTTTTTTCTTTTATGTTTGTGCAGAAGGTAACAATGTGCAATAATAAAGATTATTCGAGAGATGTGCATTTTAATGTATTTTAGACCGTCATGTAATAAAAAAATCTTTTAATTTGTTGTAAAAGTATACTAATGTAGTTTTTAATGAAGTTGATGGTTTTAAGTACAGTACTGATCATTAGAAAGATGCAACCTCATGCACAGTTTATCTTGCAGGGAAATTGTTTGATAACACTGAATAAAATCTTACTGTGGGAGTGCAAAATTTTGAAAATAAAACAAACCTATTAATATAATCATTGCGGATACCTACATCTGTGTTTTTATTAAGAAAGAGAGAGACAGAAAATATCATATTGCCTCTATATAAATCCATGGTACACCATGGTATGTGCCGATGTGGTCGCCCCATCTGAAAAAAGATATACTGGAATTGGAAAAGGTTCGGAAAAGGGCAACAAAAATGATTAGGTGAATGGAGCGTCTTCCGTATGAGGAAAGATTAATAAGACTGGGACTTTTCAGCTTGGAAAAGAGATGACTAAGGGGGGATATGATTGAGGTCTGTAAAATCATGACTGGTGTGGAAAAAGTAAATAAGGAAGTGGTTTTTTATTCCTCATAACGCAAGAATTGGGGGTCACCAAATGAAATCAATAGGCAGTAGGTTTAAAACAAATAAAATGAAGTATTTTTTCACAGAATGCACAGTCAACCTGTGGAACTCTTTGCCAGATGAGGTGAAGGCCAAGACTATAACATGGTTCAAAAAAGAACTAGATAAGTTCATGGAGGATAGGTCCATCAATGCCCATTAGCCAGGATGAGCAGGGATGGTGTCCCTAGCTTCTGTTTGCTAGATGCTGGGAATGAGCGACGGAATGGATCACTTGATGACTACCTGTTCTGTTCATTCCCTCTGGGGAACCTGGTATTGGCCAGTGTCTGAAGACAGGATACTGGAATAGCTGCCCCTTTGGTCTGACCCGGTATGGCCGTTTTTATGTTCTTATGTCCTTACACCACATTAGGCATATAAGCTTGTAAACAGAATACATTAGCTTTTGTTGAAAATCTGCTGTAATTCTAATTCACGTTTATAGTGAAAGCATAGCTTTTATTTTCAAGCGGTTGTAAACTTAATTATCAAATAGACTAGTACAGTCAATGAGATCTGTTTTAGAATATAGCATATAGTTAATATATAAAATCATCTGTGGCTCTTGAAATATATTGTATACAGATACAGTTTGTAATTACTATTTTTTGTAATTGTGTTGCTTAATAAATCAGCTAATAAAAGCTTTTGTAAACCATTGTTGAAAATATTTAGCCCGTGCACTATGTAAACATTAGTTAATGCTCACATCTGAGTGAAATAATGTCAATCATTTAATGCATCATCAAGATATCATCTTAGAATAAAGAATATGATTAAAAAAAACAAACTATAAACCCACCCAGATGTTTTTTAATTTGGTTTTGAAAGAAATTTCCTGTGTCTGGGTTTACTGTCTCTGTGTATTTATCCACTCTTGTTTCTCTATCACATTGTACACTGTCCACTCCACTCCATCATTGGTATTAGTTCACTTCTCTGCAGGGTGGATTTGATTTAAATCAAATTGATTTAAATCACTAGTCAGGAACACTCAATTTAATCATGGTTTTCTTCATAAAAGTGCATTCTTGTTGGTTGTTATAACCTTAATACATATTCTTCACAACTCAGAGATAGATGTAGATTTCATTTTTAGAAGGTATACACTATACATTTTTAAACAGATATATTTTGAAAACTTTTTCAGATTAGTTTTACAGCTATATCAGAAAATGAATGATTGTTTGGTTATTTCATTTACCAAAGGTAATTGAAGCAGATATTTATGAAGTCATTGGGAAGTGAACTATCTCCAATTCGGCAGGTTAATCATTAATATTTGGAGGATTTTCTTGCCATGCTGTATTCGGAGAAGAAGACATTTAAATTGTTTTATTTAACTAAAACAACAAAGTTAAGTATTCTGGATTTTTTTCTTCAACAGCAAACCTAGAATATTTTAACAAAAAAGCATTTGTCCCTCACTTCTCACATTTATCTCCAGACTTCTTCTCCTTGTTCAGCTCTATTCCTCCCCCAACAGTCGTCTATTCTTTGAACTTTTTGAAACTTTGCACTTTTAGAGTGAAGTAAGGGATTGACTCTGCGTACACAAATTTGCAGAGGGACAATAGAGTTGAGGTCCGTTGTTTCTCACCTCTATTTATTTATTTATTTTATTTACTTACTTTAAAACATTTTTGCTGTTAACAAGCATGTTACCTCTGGAGACACACATCCACAGTTTGAGAACTGCAAAACTAAACATCTCTAATGGTCTCTTCTAGACTGAGCACTGAGTCCCATTGGATAGATAGAAAGATTAACCTAAATAATTTATACAGAAGCCTGTGGAACCCCATAAGATTGGGTCCCTAATCCATGAACTATTGGAACTTATTTACAAAACTTTTCTTAAACATTACATGAATATATTGTCTCATACTATAGAATTAGAATTTATAATCCCTATTCCATGATGAAATACGTTATAGCTCAACGATATCTTAATTAAAACTATATTTAGATAGATTTTTTCCTCAAACATTTTATCAAAATCTGATTTTTTTATGTATTTATTTATTTTTAAAATCATTGATTTTTCGCCACCCTGCTTCTCCTACACTGTTCTGTGCATTTTCTTCCATATGATGCTCTGTAGAAGGAATGCCCTTCCTAAACTTGTTCATAAAGCCGTTACCCTTCTTTGTATTCCTTTTCACTACTCACTTCTACAGTGATGGTTGCAAGCAATTTTCAACTAGTAGAAGGCCAATTAGATTGTTGAAACATCAAAACATTGTTTTATCCTTTTGCACCCTGTGTGTGTTTCTTACCTTAAAATGTGAGCTCATTGTGTATGTTTGGAAAGTAGCTAGCAGTATATGGGTGCTACTGCTATATAAATAGCTATTATTTAATGAAAGTTATCACAGTATCTTCCATTATGAAAAATGTGACAGAATATTTTCTTTCTATACTTTCAGCGATTGAAAGCTGCCTTGACCCAGCAGCATCCTCAGGTCACAAATGGAGATACTGCCAAGGGGCATGCTAGTGGATTGATTAGGACTCAGTCAGAGGAAGCCCGACCACAGTCATTACAACAGCCTGCTACATCAACTACAGAAACACCGGTATGACAACAAAGCCAAAATGTACTTCTAACCTTTTACTGTTATGCAAAAATCTCTGATCCTCTTTCCTTTATTTTATATATTGAAAATAAGATTGAGGTGTGGTATGAACCAATATTGGAAAAAAATGGGGGTTGTCTTACCTACTTGATAAGAAGCTAAGGCCTCCTGATTTCCTTAGCACACTGGCATTGAATTCTGGGGTAAACTGAAAATTGTGCAGCAAGTTAAGATACATCTGGAAAATATCACCAAAACAAGGGTTACCATGGTATTGTATTAGTTTAATATTAAATATCATGAACACCTCTTAAAATATTTTTTCAATCATTTCGGGTTCCTGCTTAAGGTACCATTTGCTTGGAAGAGCCGTTATTGACTGATATAAAAATGAGAGACTCAGCTGCATAATTTAGTTAGTTTACTGTGCTCTCTTGGGTGTTGTGAAAATGGTGATGTTGGGAGAACTATCCTAGATGATGACTAGGAATAGGATGAAAATGGGTGGGAACAATGAGCTAGGTTGGAGAAGGGGAATAGGTGTGCAATTGGGAGTTGGGGAGAGGTCTGGTCCTCTTGATTCTCGGAGAAGGTTTCAGAAGCTACAGTTTTTACCTCAGAGGTGTGATGTTGACTTGCTTTCATCTGGTCAGAGGAGCCTGTCTGGAAAGCTCTTTCTCTAGAAAATCCAGTCTTACTAAGTAGCACAGTTAAAAGAGAACCACACACCCCTTTTGTGGGGGGAGAAAGAGACAAACATGAAGGAAGCAATGCTATAGTGAGTGTATTTCAGATGGTAACTTTCTTTTGTAGGTATTAATGTATACGAGGAAAATGACGTTTAGTAGACGGAGGTTGTCAGCATTTGGTCACTTTGTCTATTCAGGAGTTCCTTCTTTCCCCTAGCCAGTGTCCTTAAAATCAGATGATCTGTATCTCTCTCCTGTCTGTTTTCCCAGCTGTAGAATTTCTGCCAGTGGAAAAGCTGATATGAAATACTTATTCTCAAATATCATTGCTCCTGTGTTGGCAAGCTCTAGCTTTTAGAGTTAGACTTTCAAAGAAAAGATGTATAGCATCTCTCTTCTCTGATACCTGTGGATACTACTTTGGCTCTGTAGTACCCAGCTGGAACTCTCTCACATGGTAGTGGATCTCTTGAACAGTAACATCACATGCTAGTCTTTTTAAGGATGTTCAAAATAAAGACCTGAAGATAGACTCCCTTCAGGATTTATAAAGCAATTGGTAGGGCCTTAAGAATCAAGCTAGAGTATTCCTCTAGGGTTCTCCTTTTAGAGGTGAGGTGATGTTTGGTTTTTAGAGCAGCTGAGAAACAAAAACAAAGACTTTGTCATAGTTGCATGGGATTTCAACTTTATCATGAAAATCTTCTCAGGGATTTGAAAAGAGCTTCTGTGGAGTGCTTTAGGAAGATTTCTAACCATAATGTTGTCTTAATAATGGCCATCTGCTTGTCCAGAAAATTGAGGATGAAGCTCCCTCTATCCTTACCAGTTTTTTCATCAGATCAAGATAGTAACTAAGGGTCAAAATTTAAAAGGATTCTTAACCTTCTCTCTCTTTGTGCCTATAACCAGTGACAGGCTCATTAATAGGAGGTGTAAATGCTGTCAATACAATCAAGCAGTAAGATGTGTTTTAAAATTTTTCGTCACAATTGTTTGGTGCAAAAGGAGACAGTTGAAAATAATTTGTGTGTGTGTTCGGTCAGGAAGTTGTTCTCCCCTTGTTCTGTCAGGCCTGGTGAAACTGACTGAGGGACATACTTTCATACATACTATAGAACAAGCTTTGCACTTCCTATCTGCAGAGAACTTTGAAAATTAGAAAAACAGATCCCCTGCTTGTTCTTTTGTGAAGTACCAAAAAAGGCATTACAGCTTTTAAAGTTTAGGTATCTTGGCCAAGACTTCCAAAAATGGACGTGTACATTCATATCTAGGCACCTAAAGAAGAAGTCTGATTTACAAAAGTGCTGAGCACCCATTAAAGGCAATGGGAGGTGGTGGGTGCTCAGCATTTTTGAAAATCAGGCCATTCAAACACTGAACGTCAGACGTCCCTTTTAAAAAATCTTGTCCCCTTCTGGTTTTGGGGCTAGGTTAAGCAAGTGCATGCTGCCCAGGGTAAAGAGGCTCTTCTTACTGAGTCCATCCAGAAGAGCAATGTCTACTCTTGGATTGAGACTGTGTAATGTTGCCACGTCAGTGTTGTCCTCTACTTTTTATGTTGTTAATCTTGATGTGACAATCTCTGCAGATGCTGCCCTGAGAAGGCAGATCTTTTTTTTTTTTTTTTTAAAAAAAACACTTGGTCACAATTTTTCTTCTAGGTATACATACCCTGTGTATAATCTGGTTAATGAGTACTACTGTGAAAGTTCTCAGTGTCTAATCAGTAAGAAATATTTGCAAATGGTCAATTCCTAACTGTTAATTTAACATCTCAAAGTCCCTTTATACCAGTCTACATTTCATATTATGAGCTGTGGCAGTTAGGATTGGTACTTTGATTTTTATTTTTATTTATTATTACTTTTTGCATAACAAGTATTGAGCATGCAGAGTCAGCCAGGTCCCTTTATGAGGAGAGTTAATTCAAGGTGCAATTTTATCCTCCTTATCAGCTGATAAGACTTGAAAATCCGAGGTTGTATAGCTATAATGCAATAGTCCTTTTATTGGGGACTATATTCTGCCCATGTAGAGGGTGGGCTGTATGATTTAATAGGATATTTTCATTTCTAACTACTTTGATCCTATCCATGTCTGGGCTGGCATAGAGGGACTTGGAAAAGCCAGAAATAACAGGTAAGAAATTACTCTTCTAGGGATCAGTAAATACCAATGCTTTGTCCAGATCCTTGTGATGAGCAGTTATTATATATTGGGCAATAATTACATAATAACAACCAAAGTATAGTTAAGTTTTAGGAAGATAGGTGTTTGGAAAACACCAGAAACAGAAACTATATGAAGTTATTGCCTGATAAATTTCATTTTACAAAGTCATTTTTAGTTAAAGGGTCTTTTAAAAGTTAAACCCTGTAAATATTTTGTCTTCCTGTAACTTTAAAATGGGTAAAAGAATGTTTGAAAAAAAAATCTAAAAAGTTATTTCTTTCAGGCTTGCTTTTATGCTAAGTATCAAAATGGAATGAATTTTTGCAGCAAGATTACAAATCTGGAAACCAGTGGGTTATGATTAAAATACTGACAGAACCTTAAATGTAGTGCACTAGTGAGCAAAATCACAATGAAAACCATTAGACAGTATTCATAGAATTAAGATGTATATCTAATGTTTCCTTTAGTCAAAAAATATATTTTAAATATTAGAGAAATATTGTTGATGTTTTCCTATGTAAATATGTGTACATTTATACATGTAAGTCAAACCCTTACATTTGAGTTACATGTTATGTTACACTGAACTATGATGTTCCTGTTTCCTTCAGGCTTCCCCAGCTCAGCCCACACCCCAAACCCAAAATACAGGAGGTCGTCGAAGAAGAGCAGCAAACGAAGACCCTGATGAGAAAAGAAGGAAGTTTCTAGAGCGAAACCGTGCTGCTGCTTCAAGATGTCGACAAAAAAGAAAAGTGTGGGTGCAGTCATTGGAGAAGAAAGCAGAAGACTTGAGCTCACTAAATGGTCAATTACAGGTATTTTCTTTTTTGGTTACAAGCAAGAACTAAAGAGTTATCTGAATTTTCAGTTAGCAATCCTGAGGTCATGGGGAGCAAACTTGGTATGGGATCTACAAATATGAATAGCTTTCTAAAATGCAGTTGAATTCAGAACAGACATAATTGGTGAATGCACAAATCAGAGGTATAATGAGAATGAGACTATGCAGCTTCAAAGATATGTGAAATCTGGGATCTCACCTACTTGGCCTTTGTTCCATTTTAAGTAACTTTAGGGTTGTGACACAAACCAACAAGAGCAAGTCCATATTGAAGTGAAGTCTCATTGGCAGAATGTTAGCCTTAATTTAGAAATGCCTTGTTTATATCAATTTGTGTCACTGCCTGAGTTACTTAAATTCAGATTTTTGTTTCCTTTGTATTTTTTAACTGTAGTTTTTTTTCTTTAAAGTGAATGTAGTGCTCGTGAAAGGTGCCAGATTGACAGCACTGGAAACTGAAGGCCTCTATTTGTCCACAGAACAGGTACAGCACAGGCAGTGGCAGTGCAAATTTCACCCCACTGCCCTAGCAGTGCGCCTCAACCCTATTTTTGAGGGACCACGTAGTATGAGAGGGTTGTCCAGTATCTGTTCCTAGTCAGCGTTTGGTGCCTTTGCTGAGACTGCCCAGAATGTGTCAATTAATGCCAAGTTGTGATGTTGACCCCCACCCAAATCCAGTGAACTGAAACTACCAATTCATTTCATTTAGACAATAAAGCAGGCAACTGGTGCTACTGGCATTTTGCTACCGATCTGGATCTAAGCTCTGTATCAGTCAACTTGAGCCAGCTAGGCCTCTTTAATAGGCTTTTAAACAAAAAAAAAAATACAACCACCCACTTAGAAGTGTATAAGAATTAACACAATAAACAATGTCTCCTTGTAAGGTACTAAGGTAAATAAAAAAAACATAGCTATCTTTTATTTTTATTGAAGATTATCAGAAATATAATAGGATAGAGAGTAAAGCAAAGAATCACAGTAACATTCATTTTTTGGTTCCTGAATATTAATATACAGAAAACTTTGGGTTGTCAGATCCTCGCTGGTATAAATTAGTGTGGGTTGACTGAAGCCAGTGGAGCTTCAGTGACTTATACCAACAGAGGATCTGGTTCTCAATCTCTTGACATCCACATTTTTAAATGAAACTTAGAAGCAAAATATTGTAAGATGTATTGACATAAATTACTTATGCCATACTGTCCTTCCATTTTTTTCCTGAAAACAGTTGAATGCAAAATGAGAGGAAGAATAACAAGGAGCAAGAAAGAACAAATTTTCAAACATCCATTCTTTATTCTTTGACCTGCAGAGTGGGCAGGCATGTTGAGCACAATGCTGCAACATGCTGAACACCCTTAGTTCCTCGTCTGCAGGGCTCTTCAGCATGTCCGAGGATCCTGTCCCATTATGCAAATGAGACTTAAATCTAGGTAAAGGACACAAAGCTGTCACCCAAATTCAAGAAAAGATGCATTATACCTCAATATTGGTGGAATTACATTCAAATATAATACATAGTGTCTCCGCAAACTCTCTCACTGCTCAGTAAACATTTTTCTAATAGTAGTGGAGTAACAGTTCTGACTTCAGAGTACTATAATACAATGATGCAAGGAACATGTACAGCACCAAAGTTAGATGTAGATGGGTGTGGGCTTATAAATGGTAATATTGATAGATTTTAAAAATACATAAGCTTCTTCACTGCCATCTATTGACTGCACCATGATTTTATTAACATTGACAGGAGTTGTGTAAATAAGTTGTGCATATCCCACCAATTATCAGACATACTAAATGAAACTTTTTGAAGATTACTGAAGAAATTAAAATGTATGCCACAATTACTGGCCAAAATTCGGTTGCTTCAAGCGCTTGCACATGTCCCTTCAACTGTAGGTATGTGCACCTCTATCACAGTCACTGCAGATTTTTCCCTCGGTGGGACCTGCCTGGGAGGCTCAGGCACTTTCTCGTGCTGCACAGTCATAGCGCCAGTGTAAAGGGGCCCAGATGACTCCTCAGTTCCTTCTTACTACCTGGGATGGTCTCTGAAACTGTTCTTTTTGCTATGGCAAGCTTTCTCAGTCGTCTTTATTTTTCTGATAGTTGTATATAATTAATAGTTATAAATAATTAATTGGTCTTCATTAGTATAGTTTGTTTTTCTCTTTCTGTTAGTGTTTTTTCCATGCTCGGTGCCAAGGCATGCCTCGGTCACCGGGCTTCAAGCCCTGTACCTCCTGCATCAAAGCTCTGCCCCTGAGCGACCTGCACTCCAGTTGCTTGAAGTGCTTGGGTGAGGCTCACTTCGGGGATCGCTGTCAGATTTGCAGGGACGTTAAACACCATATGAAGGAGGACTAGGAGGCCAGGTTCAAGTTCCTACTTATGGAGGCAGCGCTGAGACCTTCCTCCGAGCCTAGCCAGTTGGACTCAGCACTGAGCACCTCGGCATCAGTGAGGAGTGCTCCTCCAACCATGTGAGAGTCCCAGCACCGTTCGCCATCCTTGGTGCCAAAGAAGAGGCATAAAAAGCAGCCAGCTGAGAGGGGACGTTCCCCAACACCAAAGAAAGCCAGGCATGGGGAGCAAAGCAGAATGCAACCTAAGTCAAGCCACTCCTCTGCCTCAGCATTGCAGCAGTAAACACCATTGCGTCTGGTTCTGGATGAACCATCGGCACCCAGTGTGGTACCAGCGCTATTGTGATGCTGTCCACACTGGAGGTGTTTGCTGCCACCAGGGACCTGCTATTGCTGTCCGTACTGGTGTCACTGGCAGTACAGGCGTTGGTGGTATTGGTGCCAGTGGGAAGGAGAGAGCAGGTGCCCCCAGTTACCGTCCGGTACTGGTCCCTGCGGTACCGTCCAAGGAGAAACCAACCATGCTGGCCGCAACGCAGCCTTCCCTGCCTCAGCACCGATCTCCATCACTGGTGGGAACTGCTCCTCTGTGGTCACCAGATGGAGACTCCTTGTCTTTGGAGTTGGAGGTTGGGTCAGACACCTCTCATCCAAGGAGTTGACCCCGCCACTCCTCCAGTGATCCCTACCCTGTCCTGAATTGGGGCACAGGTGGGCCATTGAGTGCTTGGCCTAGTGGTCACTGAGGCACCTATGGCAAAGGAATGGCTCTTTTGGAGCCCATGAGGGTTTCTACCAAACCCAGGACTCCACTTGAGGCAGTCCTGTTCGGTGGCCCCCAAGAGAAGGGTTCCACCACCCCATCAGGCAACACCCCATCCAGACTCCAGTCAGCTCCATGGGATCCAGTCGGCACAGAAAGGGAAAAGAAGTACCCTCAGGTGATGATGAGGCTGTGTCAGGAGCAGGGGTGTTGCCTCCCTATCAGGCCTACCAGGAGTTGCTACAGAGGGTGGCCCAAAATATGGGCATGCAGGTGGAAGTAGTAGAAGAGTCCTCCCATAGTCTGGGCAATATTCTGGCCATGATGAGCCCGTCAAAAGGTAGTCCTGCCTCTCAATGAGGCCATCGTAGACCCTGTGAAAACCTTGTGGCAAATCCCCACTTCCCTTCCCTACACCTCAAACAGAGCCAAGAGGAAATTCTTTGTTCCTGCCCAGGATTATGCGTTTCTCTATCTTCATTCCACCCACCCCACTCCCCCAATCACAAGTGTTTTCTGCTGCCAATAAAAGGGAAAGGCAGGGTTTGCAAGGTGTGGTACCTAAAGCAAAGGACTCCAAAAAGCTGGACTTATTCAGTAAAAAGGTCTACTCTACCAGGTGTCTGCAGCTCAAGATCGCTAACCAGCAGATGCTGCTCGGCTGATATGATTTGTTGAACATGTGGGACTCCATGTTGAAGTTCAAAGACTTGGTTTTGCAAGAGGTGAGGCTGGAGTTCTCGCTCGTGGATAAGGAGAAATCTATAGCAAAGGTTTCCGTGCAAGCTGCCCTGGATGCAGCAGATTCAGCAGCCAGGTCCATGGCTTCCACAGTCACCATGCGTAGGAGTTGCGCAAATCCTCCAGGATCTCCCCTTCAAGGAAGCTTCACTCTTTTCAGGGCAGACTGGTGCGAAGCTTCATGGACTGAAGGACTCCAGGGCGACCCTTATGTCCCTGGGATTGTTTATGCCATCAACTTCAAGGAAGCACTACAAATCTCAACAGTCCTCCAGGTACTCTGACCCACCGGCCCGTCAAGACCCACAGAAGAAAAGGAGCAGGAGCTTTACGTATAGATCACCACCCCCTGCTATCTCAGCATCACTGTCTGCCACACCCAGGAGATTCCAAGCCGGCCTTTTGGTGGGATGCTCGAGGACATTATACCAGTCCCTGTGTTTCCGGATCCGGTTTACCCTGTATTTGTGGACCGCCTGTCCTGCTTCTTCTGTTCATGGTTCTGTACCACTACACAATGTTTGGGTGCTGATCACAGTGGAAATACTTGACAGTTCATTTTCACCCTCGTCCCCAGCCTTCCTCTCACAATCTTTGGCCCAGGAGATTTCCTTCGGGTGGTAGCCGTGGAAGAGGTTCAACAAAATCTAAGGGGTAAGGAGTTCTCTTCCTGTTGTTTCTTAATTCCGAAAGCCTTCTAGACCTTCACTAGCTCAACAGCTATCAAGAAATTGACATAGGGGACACCGGGGAAAGAGCTATCAAGAAATTGATAGCTATCAAGCTATCCCACAGTATTCTTGTCAGCAAGTTAAGGAAGTATGGGCTGGATGAATGCACTATAAGGTGGGTAGAAAGCTGGCTAGATTGTCGGGCTCAACGGGTAGTGATCAATGGCTCCATGTCTAGTTGGCAGCCGGTATCAAGTGGAGTGCCCCAAGGGTCGGTCCTGGGGCCGGTTTTGTTCAATATCTTCATAAATGATCTGGAGGATGGTGTGGATTGTACTCTCAGCAAATTTGCGGATGATACTAAACTGGGAGGAGTGGTAGATACGCTGGAGGGGAGGGATAGGATACAGAAGGACCTAGACAAATTGGAGGATTGGGCCAAAAGAAATCTGATGAGGTTCAATAAGGATAAGTGCAGGGTCCTGCACTTAGGATGGAAGAATCCAATGCACCGCTACAGACTAGGGACCGAATGGCTAGGCAGCAGTTCTGCGGAAAAGGACCTAGGGGTGACAGTGGACAAGAAGCTGGATATGAGTCAGCAGTGTGCCCTTGTTGCCAAGAAGGCCAATGGCATTTTGGGATGTATAAGTAGGGGCATAGCGAGCAGATCGAGGGACGTGATCGTTCCCCTCTATTCGACATTGGTGAGGCCTCATCTGGAGTACTGTGTCCAGTTTTGGGCCCCACACTACAAGAAGGATGTGGATAAATTGGAGAGAGTCCAGCGAAGGGCAACAAAAATGAGCAGGGGTCTGGAACACATGACTTATGAGGAGAGGCTGAGGGAGCTGGGATTGTTTAGCCTGCAGAAGAGAAGAATGAGGGGGGATTTGATAGCTGCTTTCAACTACCTGAAAGGGGGTTCCAAAGAGGATGGCTCTAGACTGTTCTCAATGGTAGCAGATGACAGAACGAGGAGTAATGGTCTCAAGTTGCAGTGGGGGAGGTTTAGATTGGATATTAGGAAAAACTTTTTCACTAAGAGGGTGGTGAAACACTGGAATGCGTTACCTAGGGAGGTGGTAGAATCTCCTTCCTTAGAGGTTTTTAAGGTCAGGCTTGACAAAGCCCTGGCTGGGATGATTTAACTGGGAATTGGTCCTGCTTCGAGCAGGGGGTTGGACTAGATGACCTTCAGGGGTCCCTTCCAACCCTGATATTCTATGATTCTATAATTCTATGAAATTAGTTTCGCATCTCTCCCTGGCTTCCATTATTCCCTCCCTGGATCCTGGGGACTGGTACGCTCAATTTGAGATGCCTACTTCCCTGTATCAATTTTCTAAGGCCACAGAAGGTTCCTCAGGTTCCACACGTGAACCACACGCTCTACCAATTCGCATTACTCCTGTTTGGCCTGTCAGCAGCTCTGCGGGTGTTTACAAAATGCATGGCAGTAGTGGCAGCCTTTCTGAGGAGGTGAGGGGTGCAAGTCTACCCGTACCTGGATGACTGGCTAGTCATCGGCCGGTCCAGGACCATGTAGAATCATAGAATATCAGGGTTGGAAGGGACCTCAGGAGGTCATTTAGTCCAACCCCCTGCTCAAAGCAGGACCAAACCCCAACTAAATCATCCCATCCTCCTCATTGCCCTAGGCCTGCTAATAAATGTACAGAAATCTACCCTCACTCTGTGTAGCGATGCAATGACTCACCGGTGTGGCGCCTCTTTCTGGTCGTCTTTGGAATTAGCTGTCCAGCATACAGAGCACCTCCTAATGTCCGCTGTCTTGCCTGCCACTGGCTCCGTGTCCCTCCCGGACCCCGGTGCCCTTTACCTCGGGGTTCTGCCCCAGCAGTACCTCCACGCTCTGGGTCTCCCCTCCCAGAGGAACCCCCAACCCTCTAAACCCACCTTGCCTCAGTGACCACTGCTAGTCATCATCTAGCCCCTGCTCACTGGGGCAAACTGCAGTCTGTAATGACCACTCATCATTGGCAAAGGGTTAGGACCTGTTGCCTTTTCCTGTTCCCAGGCTGTATCTCTGCAGGCACAGTACCTTTGAAGGCCTTCACCAAGGCCTCCAGCCTGGGGGTTTACCAGGCTGGAGCTCCCCCGCTCCCTTTGCTCTTCCACAGCACTGCTCTGCTTCAGGTACCTGCTCCCAGGCAACTAGCCCTCTCCACTCCAGGGCTATAGTGAGACTCCTCACAGCTCCTGGCCCACATCACTCTTATCAGGGCCAGCTGGGCCCTGACTGAGCTGGCCACACCTGTGGTCAGCTATTCGGTCAGCTTCCCCCAGTTGTTCTCACTCATCTTATTTCAGGAGCGGGGTAACTGCCCTGCTACACTCTGGTACAGAGGATAGAGTTTATTGAAGCGGTGCTCAACTCTACCGAGGCCTGAGCCTTCCGTCCAGAAGGGCGGTTTCAGGTGACTAAGTCCTCTGACAGGGCACCTCAAGGGCCAGTCAATTGCAACTGCCCAGAATTGTCTGAGGCGTTTCGCTCACATGGCCTCCGGTACGTATGTAGTGCAGCATACAAGACTGCTCAGACACCTCCAGGCGTGGCTGGCCTCGGTGTCCTCACCAAACCGTCACCATCTAGGCTCCGTTCTTACAGTACCTTCCTTGGTCCTCACCTCCTTCAACTGGTGGCTGGACCCCACTGGTGGTCTGCACCAGCATTCCATTTTCATGGCCCAAACCATTGATATCCCTGGTCTTGGACACATCAGCACTAGGCTGGGGAGCTCACCTGGGACCCCTCAGGACTCTCAGGACCTTTGTTCTCCGGAAGAGTTCTCACTGCACATCCATGTCAGAGAGCTCAGGGCAGTTTACCTGGCCTGTCAAGTGTTCTTGCCTCACATTACGGGCAAGAGCATGTTGGTTCTTACAGACAACACTGCAGCCTTGTTCTGTTTCAACAGGCAGGGAGGGGCTCGCTCTTTCCCCGGTGTCCCCTATGTCGAGAAGCAGTTCAGCTGTGGGAGTTCTGCATAGCCCACTCAATCTACCTCGAGGCTTCTCACCTTCCAAGAGCACAGAATGAGCTAGCAGATCACTTTAGCAGGTCTTTCTCCAGTCACCAGGAGTGGTCTCTTTGCCCGGATATTGCAAAGGACATTTTCCAGCAGTGGGGGACTTCCCAGGTAGACCTATTTGCAACCAGGCGCAACAGGAAGCGTCACCAGTTCTGTTCCCTTTGAGGTCACAGCCCAGGATTGCTCATGGATGCCTTCCTACTCCCAGGGATAGGTCAACTGTACTATGCTTTCCTTCCTATCCTGCTAGTGCACAAGATTCTGCTCAAGATCAAGCGGGACTAGGTACAGGTCATTCTTATAGCCCCAGCTTGGCCCTATCCACACTGATTCACGATGCTGCTAGGCCTTTCCATGGTGGCTCCAATCCTGCTCCCTCTGCATACAGACCTGATCTTTCAGGACCATGGTCAACTACTTCAACTGAAGCTCAGCTACCTCCAGTTTATGGCCTGGAAGCTCCATGGCTAAATCCCAGAGAGCTGGCTTGCTTGGAGCAGGTTTATTAGGTCATATTAGGTCATAGCAGGAAGCCCTCCACCAGGTCTACTTAACTCTCAAAGTGAAAGCAGTTCTCCATATAGGCTTCTCAATGCGGGGGTCTCACCCATGCAGTCTTTGCTGCAGGACTTTCTTGAATATGTATTACACCTGCAACATCAAGGTTTAGTGATTTCCTCAGTTAAGGTGCACCTTGCATATCTGTTTTCTACCATTGGGTGGATAACCAGTTCATTTTTCAACATGAGATGTCTGTTTCCTCAAGGGCCTAAAAGGACTATACCCCAAGTGTGAGAACACATCCCTCCCTGGGACCTAAACCTGGTCTTATCAAAACTTATGGGTCCCCCGTTTGAACCGTTGGCGACATACCCCTTGTTATACCTTTCATGGAAGGTAGCTTTTTAGTGGCCATTGCTTTGACTAAAAGGGTCTCGGAGATCTGCGCCTCTGTACACGATATCCTTTAAGGATAAGGTGCAGCTATGTCTTCACCCTAGCTTCCTCCTGAAGGTGGTTTTCCAGATTCATAGCAATCAGGCAATATTCCTGCCAGTTTTCTACCTGAAACCATATGCGAATAGGGAAGAACAGTGGCTTCGCACACGGGACATAAGACATGCCCTAGCATTCTATATAGAAAGGACCAAACCATTTCGTAAATCCACCCAACTGTTCATAGTGGTAGCTGAGAGGATGAAAAGTCTCCCCATCTCTGCTCAGAGAATTTGGTCATGGATCACATAGTGCATTCGCACATGTTATGAGCAGGCGGGTATTCCGCCACTAGCTATCCTGACTGCCCACTCCATGAGAGTGCAAGCGTCATCAGCGGCATTCCTAGCATAGTTCCCTATCCGGGACATTTAAAAGCAGCAACTTGGTCGTCTGTGCTTACGTTCTTTGCTCATTACACCATCACTCAGCAGTCTAGGGACAATGTCTGATTCAGTCGAGCTATTTTGCAGTCAGTATGTCCATGAGCTCCAATCCCACCTCCTATGTAACTGCTTGGGAGTCACCTACAGAGGAATTGATGTGTGCAAGCACTCGAAGAAGAAAAAACGGTTACTTACCTTTCTTTAACTGTTCTTTGAGATTTGTTGCACATATCCATTCCACAACCTGACGTCCTACCCCTCTGTATTGGAGTTGGCCAGAAAGAAGGAACTGAGGGGGCATAGGGTTGGCTGGGCCCTTTGTACCAGCGTGGCATAGTATATGAGCAGATGGCCCGAGCTGCCCCAACAGTTACCACTGAGGGAAAAATTACCAGTTACTGTGCTTGGGGCATGCACACACCTCCAGTAGAATGGATATGTGCAACACATCTTGAAGAACAACAGTTATGGAAAGGTAAGTGGTTTTTTTTCTTAATCAAAGTTATTTTCAAGTTTTACTAATACACAAACTTAAATCCATAACTCTCTCTATTTTTTAATTTTCCAATAACTTAAAACAAGCTAAATAACATATTGTTTGCAATTTATTAATGACTGAGCTTGAGAACCATGCCAGATATCTGCCTACAGCAAATATTTATGGTGGAATTTAAAACTTTTAATTAAATATTATATACTATATTCATTCTAGCCACTTCTTTAATACCATTTTTTAGTGCTTTATAGTTGCAAAATGTCCTGGTACACTTCTGCTTTTCATTAACTGTAAAAGGAATTCTGTTTTTGCTATACTCAGTATCTATGTTCAAAATTCCATTTTATAGACATATTATAAAATTATAGCAATTCTTTGGATATTTTAGTGAAAGTAATGTAGTTGTCTCATATCTATATTTAAATTAGCTGTCTCACCATAAATACTTGTAGCTGTTAAAAGGGACCGGGCAGCTATTGGAGAAAACAGTTGGTAAACATTTGCTAGACTCCACAAATCTAAAAAGAAGCTCAAAAATTCTCTAATTCTCCACTGCTTGTATTTCCATTAATCTGGCTTGTCGCATGTTATTGGCAATAGAAGTAAATTTTGCGACAAATGGGAAAGCAAGTCAGGTCACCAGTGAGATAAAATTTTGTGTTACTTTGGGTCTTTTGTGCTGATGCTGCAACCACTTAAACACATGGTTGACATTATTTATGTCCCATTGAGGTCAGTGGGATTATACTAATAAGAGTAAACTTACTTAGGTGGCTGTTCTATAGCTTTTATCTGTTAGCATTATTAGGCCCATATCTACACCTAGAGACTTTCTTCATTTAAAAAAAAAAAATACGAGAAGCGTTTGGCTTCCAGATTGTCAAGAGTTAACCCAGTAACAGTGAATTCAGGGGAAAGAAATTTCTTTCCGTCTGCCAATACCAAAACCGTTAACTGTGAAGAACAGAATGACTTGTAAAGAAAATTGAATGTCAAAGAAATAATTAAACTGTACTTTATGTGAAAACATTAATCAATCCTGCATTTCCATAATAGATCTTCACTTGACAGCCTGGCACAGCTGATCAGCATAGTGGGCAGTAATGACCCATGATTACTTATGTTCTATTTAATAATAAATGTAATAAGTTTGGAGCTTTGCCTTAGCATAGTTTTACAGACTGCATGCTAGGGTTTAATAGTTCATATTTTGTTTAATAGCTAAATGCCCTGCTCAGCTGAATTTTACTGTTGACATCATTAAGCTATTTCTAAAAATAGACTGATTTTATAAAGACTGAAAGTGGTATTGAGCTATTGAACAAAAACAATTGTCTTTCACCAGCGTTAATAAGTAGTTGTCCTAAATTCAAGTATCATACAGTGTTGTGTTAAATTTCACAGGGTTTTTAGAATGAAGACACGAAACAATACATATAGAAATAGGAAGATGAGACTGGATATTCTTTCTGATGTAATTTCTACATGATATATATTTTACTGCATGTTCTCTGTTAGCTTCCCATAAACACACTTCTATACAAATAAAGTCTACTTTAACCTTTCTTGGTACTGTCCAGTATCCTATCTCCTTCTTAAGTTAAACGGTTGTGTATAATTCCTATTGCTACCCTTCATTTTCTTGGTTTTGAACTATTCTATTTTATTATATATGTAGTACAAATGTCTATTACTTGCATCACCTCAATAACATTCAATATTTTCAGTTAAACCGGCAAAGTCTCTTCTTTAATACAAGCTCTTCTACATCAGTTGCTCCACACATGCAATCTTTTAAAACTTGTATTCTTTTTGCTTTTGTGGATGGCTTTCTCAGCCAATATGTTTCCTTGTTAAAAGATCTCAAACATTATATATAATTCTAAGTATTGCCTCTGTGCCTTACAGAAATATTGCAGAATACAGTATTCCTGTAACAATAAAACATACCCTGTTGTCTGTTTTACTATAACTAAGGCTATGATTTAGTCACGGGTATTTTTTAGTAAAAGTCACGGACAGCTCAAGGGCAATAACCAAAAAGTCACGGCCAGTGTGCTCCAGCAGACACTGCTCCTCCTGGCGGTGGGGGATGGCCCAGGGCCCTGCAGATGCTGCTGCTCCTGGCGGGGAGGGGGCATGGCCCGTGAGGAGCTTGCCGCACATTCTTACCCGTTTTTATATAGGGTTTCCTTTAGGATAATCCTTTCACTTTCCCTATAATGTAATCCCTTCTGAATGGCTCCCTCTTTATGGTGACTTGAACAGACACATCACAGATGTTGCCTTTTCACACACACACCCCCAAACCCTTGTGCAACAAAAATGCTTAATCCATTCCATGGACTATATACAAATACATGTAGTCTGGACCTGTTAGCTTTTGGCTCAAACCAACAACAGGCCAGAGAAGTTCTCATGCTGAATCTCATGAGGATTGGAAGTAGAAAGAGAGTATTTTTTGTCTGGGGGAATACAGATATGTTGAAACAAGCTATGAGGAATCTAATAGAGACTTAGTTTTTCTCCACAAATTTTCTTTCTGATAGTATATTTTGAAATCTCTGAATTTAGAAAATGTGTATTTCATCACTATTACTTTGCTCAAGATGTATTTCATATTTAGTTGCATCTAACCAAATATTTGTCCATGTACTTAGCTTCTTGATGTTGTCATGGTATCTGAATACATTAGTGATGTGACAGCTCACCTGCCCGGTGCCATGAATCTAAATTTTCATTTTTTATTACACCAGTTTAAGTATTCCTCCTTTGTTTTCCTTCCATTTTCCTGTTTTCTGTAAAGAATACTATATATGAAGATTTAGGAGAAGAAACCTCAAACTGTTATGTACAGAGCAAAAATATGCCAGGGAATATAGAGGTTGGGTCTAGCTTTATTACACTCTATTCTGATTTCATTACCTTCCAAAACTGGTTTCTAATAATATCCAGATGACTACCCTTACTTGAACTTGTGTGTCATTAGTCTTCATGCTGTATACAACGTAAGTACTTACATATACACTGGTACACTTAAGAATGATTAATTTCATACTTTCATCAAAATCATGTAAGACTAACTTCAAATGCGTGGTATCTGTTAGCACTAAACACTGATAAATATATAGTATATGCCATTGTTAGCTGGTGGTGTTTTTGCATCATCTCACTTGTTAATGATGATGCTAATTTGAGTTAGATACCTCCAGAGTTTTTTAAATTTTATATAAAAGAATCTGACATTTCGTCTTTCACTTTCAAGTCTGCTTAAATATAAAAGTTTTGAGTTATTTTCCATATTTTTATTAGAAAAAAATTAAAAAATTTAAAAACTACGTGGGATTAGGCTATAAAATACTTTTTCAACCATTATCTTTTAAAAACATTCTGGAGTTATGCTGATAATTACCCACCTCGTCTTCTATCTGCCATTAGTATATGGAATTGTTCAGAATTAATTTTCATAAAAATTAGACACACGTGGACAGGAAAAAGCAAAAAGACACAATCTAATGTAGGCTGAATAGTCAACACGTTTAAAATTGCTACATCTTGTTGAGAATATTCTCTGGAGTCAAAATGGCCGTCTCCTAAAAGGAGACCAAACTATTTGTTTGTTTTTGTTTTTTTTTAAACTTATCTTTATATATTAATAAACTACTATTTACATAGGATGTACCCCGAGGAGTGAAAGTAAATTTAAAATCTCGAGCTCTCTCTGCTCCTTCTGCAGCAACATTAAATTCACATACCCTATTCTCAGAACTATTCAGGTATCTTTTGTGCCAATTCAGTAGACAATCACCTATTTACTAGAGCTAGTCAAGAAAAATTTCATGAACATTTTTTGTCTGAATTTCTGACCATTGAAATTGGAGCATTCCACAGGACAATGTCAATTTTGATGAAATTCCACTGAAAACTGGGTAGGTTTCTGATGGAACTCTGTGTGCAAAGCAAGTTTCAAAAGTTGCCTGGTTTCCTACCAACTCGCTTGCTCATCAGCCTGAGCTCCTAGGCTCCTCAGCAGCCTGGCTGGCTGGCTGACAGAGAACCTGAGTCCCAGCACCGGGGTTTCCGGGGTCCAGGGCAACCTGCCATGTGGACTGCCCAGGAGGCAGGACTTATAAAGCTGGGTAGAAAACAGTAATTCCATTTCCCTAAATATTTGAAATTTTGGGGGGTTGTCACAAATAGGAACAATCTTCTAACCTCCAAGCTAATATATACCATATTTGACATAATTTTATCTTCAAGGACCTCTTTCAGACCTAATTTTCTTCTGTTCTTTCCTTTATTCCCCTCTTTTACTGAATATAGTAACACACTGATAAACTGAACAATTTTTTGCTATGTCAAGTTTCATAAGCTACTGTGAGAACATACTCCTCTTTAATATGCATATTTCTATGAAGGATTTTTGTTTGATGCAAAAATTAAGCCATCAAAACTTGCATTGAAAATACATTTTGAAAAGATATGGGAGCAGCAAATATTGACAGGTAACTTAATGTTTTGTAAAAAATTTGATGTTGCTTAAGACAGTTTGTAACTATTTTTAATGTCTAAAATGTCACGCTGTTCTTAATTTTGATTCTTGTCTAATATAATACCAGCTGTTATCAGGCTCTTCATCAGTAGAGTTCAAAGTACTTTACAAAGGAGGGCCAGTATCATTATCCCTTTTTTACAGATTGGGAAACATAGGCATGAAGAGGTGAAATGACTTGCCCAAGGTTACCCAGCAGGCTAGTAACAGTGCCAGGAACAGAATCCAGTTGTTCTGAGTCCCAGTCTAGTGCTCTACTAGGTTACACTGCATCTGAGTGTATCATTATTAATTCTTCTTTCCTACAGTGCGTTTGTTCTCATTCCCATTACTTGATTCTTGCATACTGATTGTTTCCTGTTAATGGCTATAAAAAAAAAATCAGAACATTAATAGATCACTATTCTATTATCATTCCTGTTACATTTTGTAGGGAGGCACTCTTTTATAGAGTCTAAATGTGTTTATAAAAAAATTCATTCCACACTCACTGAGCATATTTGGGGTTATAACATATGTTATAATGTGGATGGTTAAAATTAGGTTTACGTGGTTGAAAGAGAACCTACAAAATCATCCAGAAGAGACGTAAAACAGTCTGATCATGTGAATTGGACTGTGTGTAGAACCTGCAGTCTACTAACTACAAAATGTAATACAATCAATGTAATGGCATATACTATTAAAAAAAATCTTTTTACAAGTAATATCTCTAGTTTAATATTACAGTGTTCTAAAGTCAAAAATAGTTCGGTTTTTTTTTTTTTTTGCCATCTGCAGCCATGGAAATGTGTACTGTGTTTTATTTACCCCTAAATGAGCATTCAAAGATCTTGTAAAATTTAAGACTGTTAATACATACCTCTGAAATGCACATAGTCTGAGCCTGGTAAAGTGCATAACTTTCTTCTCCTTTAGAATGAAGTCACCCTGCTGAGAAATGAAGTGGCACAGCTGAAACAGCTTCTTCTGGCTCATAAAGATTGCCCTGTAACCGCCATGCAGAAGAAATCTGGCTATCAGAGTGAGTAATGTTCCATTACCTATAGCCTGAGGCTGCAACAGTGAAATACTGCCAAAGTGAACTGAGCAACCATTAAAAATGAGAAGTGCAGTTATAATATTTAACATTTAATATATAAAATTCTGCAAGCTTATTGCAAGACAGGAATGAATATATGATATTTTGCAATTATTTTTCTAAATGCTTTCAGTTTAAAAAATGTTGTAGATTATCTGAAGTTTAAAGATAGTTTTGGTTGGTTTTTCTATAAGTATATACCCAAAATTAATACTAAAGGACTCTAAGCTGCAATAGCTGCTTCTAGTATATATGATTAAAGTATTGACAGTATATGGTGAACAATCTCTGTAATGCATCATCTTAGGTAAGATGAAAGGTCCTTGTTTCTTCCATTTCATAATGAGATTTCCATTGAGGGGAGGGTAACAGCTGTCCTTATTTACTAGCACATCCAGGATCAGTCAACCCATTAAAATAATCAGATGCAGGTTCCTGGCTCTTACTGTATGCTGTCCCTGAGATTGTTTTGACTTAAAATAACTGTTGTTTGTCATACGAATTTAAGATGTTTTGAATTTTTAAAATAGGATTCTAATAGTGAAGGGCTTACTGAGAATTCTCAAGTTAAACTGAAATCAGTAAAACTGTAAAATAAAGTTTGTTATTCACTTAATTTTTCACATTTGAAGCATTTTAGAAGTTAATTGTGCTTTTCTTACTTCTAACTTCTTTTTTTGGATATGATGCACAGAGCTAGAACCAGCTGCTGTTGTAGAATAAATGGCCAATTTTGTCCATTGTACACAAATTCGTAACAAATAACTGAGCTGGGAATGCATTAGGCAACATTCATAATATATAACCCACAGCTTTCGTTTTTATGATTTAGTGATATTTCAGGATATTTGTAAATGTGAAGATTGTTTCAGCCATATGTAGCCACTTCATTTTAATTTGCCAGTGTCAGTAATTCGGGAGAATAAAGGAACATTTTGTATTGCATGCAAACAGTTCCTCAGGTGCTTGCGATAAAACTTAATGGCCACCATCTTTACTTGTAGTCATTGTAAGCAGTTTCATCAGAATGGGCAATATTTTTTAATTTAAAAGATTCAGGAGATTTAGCAACTCTCTGTTGCCATATATATTTAGAACACTGATTTTGTCAGTTTGAGCTTATAAATCTTAGTCCTTTGATCTCCAGTCATTTTGACAGGATGGAAAATAGCATCTTGGAGTAAATTGGAACCATATAGAAATATGTTCGGGATTTATATTAACAATGATTGCTGCAGGAATGAAGCCATTATGGCTCCCATCTGACAGAACAACATAATTTCATATAGAAGCTACTAGAAGATACCATTATGCATGCACGGTTTTCCTAAACAGGCTAGGTTTCTTGAATTTTGCTAGTTTGAAGATACATGTGTTTCTGTGGATTTGCATGAAAAATTATTAAACGTATGCATTTTTTAAATAGACTGGCAGATAATTCCAAATTAAGGATTTTTTTCATTAAAATTCTAAAAACTAAATGTTTAGTAATACTGTTGACCTTCATACTTGCAAAAATGCTACAGTATTTATAAATCACTGCAGATCTTGAAGTTCTTAGGCTTGTCTTCATTATAAAAGACAAAGTAAAACTAACTCACTGCTAACCAGAACAGAGAATGTAAAGTTGATAAAATATCTATTTTTGAAAAAAGGAACTACATTTTAAAATAAGTATAAAAAGATGTTCAGAAGGGAACGTGCAGGCATAGTTCACTTAGTATTTTTTTAAAGCCTTTGGCACAGTGCCACACAAAATAATGATCTACAGGATTAGTATAATGAGTAATATGGTATGGGGATGATCTAGGTACATGTAAGTAGATAAAGAATGCGCATACACACCAAACTCATCTCTCTCTGTATAAGTGTTATGTCCAAAGCACTTCACAATATCTCTGAGAGAATTAAATAATATCTTAATTTTACAGATATTGGGGCAACACACACATAAAGTGACTTGTGCAAGACTATATGATGAGTCATAGCAAGTACCAATTAAAATGGTTTTAGTTAATGTTTGTGGTTGTGGCATGAATAGAAAATAACTTCAAATCTTTAAAAAAAAATTAACAAAGTTATGTCCTATGTACATCAGCAGCATGACCATGTTAGCTGAACTTTTTAAAAAGTATTAAATAGTTTCTTATCATCTTGTGTGGTATAAAAGAGGCAGAATTAGAATACTCCTGCAGTGCAAGGTATTGTGTGCTGCTGGGACACAGTTAATTTATATCCTGCGGACATGACTTTAACAATTCGGTCCACAATTTAATGGGGTTTCACTTAAAACGCACTTAAACAGGCAGAAGCAAACAATGGCATTGCAGGATTTTTTGACATTTATTTAGGTATCTTTAAAAGATCTTTTGAACAACTTCTGCTTCACATAGAGTGAAAAACACAAGTACTAGGTCCCTCTTTCTTACTAGCATTTTCCAGTTACTTTAAGTACCTTTCACCTGCTTCTGAGGCGAGAAACCAGAAAAGGCAAAAAGAGAAGTGATTACATTTCATGAGGCTGTTTGGAGGAAACCCTGAAGCAATGTAAGAGTTGTCAGTCAAGTATAAATTCATGTCATTCCCAAGCAGATATGCTACTGGTCAGTTGTTTAGGAAATTTCTTGAACAAGCCCTTAAACAAAATTTTTAAATCGTATGTGTAATCTACAAGAGAAACCTAAACCCTACGTTTTCTATCTATAGTCCCATCTCAGACCCAGTTTCAGGAATACGCTGCTGCAAAGCCTATATAGTCTCTTAAACTTCTTCTTGGTGTGGAGGATGGGGAGAAATGAGGGAGGATGAATAATCTTGAAGGGGCAAAGGGTAGTTGGAGAATTGTAGGTGTGAGGACATTACTTCTCTTTGTTAGTAAAGATTCAGGAAGCTTCCAGAACGCTAGATGATCACATTTGAATAAAACTTAATAAAAATAGGGATTGTAATTGAGTCATGATTGAATCAAACATTTTTTGATTCCTGCTCTAGTTAATTGTAAAGAAACAATTGGGGTCCCGCCATTACAATAATTATGTAAATCCATTGCCTACAAATTGTTCAGGATAAGTCAACCCTTTCTGTGATTTAGCCACCACCCTAGAGAATTTTCTAGCTACTGTAGAATTGCCTAGATGTTGACCTACATATTCCCATAGTCCCCTTGCGCCCTCAGTATCTGCTTTTATCTCTGGAGACTTCATCTTCAGTATTGCACTCTGCACTTGACTCTGTCCGTTCTGTGCATTTGCACCAACCTTATGTAAGCTGTCACAACTGTGTGAATAACTGATTTTTTCGGTTTGCTGGCATTTCCAGAAAAAAAAAGCAGCAAATGAAAAATTCGAAGGAAAAAAAAATTGGAAAGAGTGAAGTGTTTTGTTTGACCCAAAACATTTCACTTTTGAGCTTTATCTTTTAAAAATAAAATTGAAGGAAATCTAAAACAAAGTCATTTCAAATAGAAAAATCACAATTTTCATTTAGAAAATATGAAAATGTTGGTTTATATTTTCAGATTTTTTTTTAAAGAATTTTTCAACTAAAACAATATAGCAAAATTCACACATTCACTAAATGTTTTGATTGACCCAAATCTCCAGGTTTGGTCAAAAAACTTCAACCAGCTCTAGTCAGACTACACCTTTGGCAGAAAGTGTTGGCAATTTTTTCCCATTTGGATGTCTGACGAGTGTGTAGCAATACTTTTTAGTGTACCCAGAAGGCATTCGCCCATACTTCAAAGCTTGTTGTAAATTTCTTCAAAATACCCTACTTCCAACACATTCTAGTCTACGTGGTAGCCCACTTCCAAAGTGCGTGGGCAGAGCCCTCCTATCTATGAAGAAGACAGTCAAAATGAAGCAAGCCTTACAAGAATTGTGAAGTCACCAAGACTGCAGTTTTTCCTGAGTTTTAGTTAGAACCCATCAAGACCACTGAATTTGGACAAATTTACTCTGTCAATGCCACTCTGTCATGGTGGCTTCCAGATTTAACTGTTCCTACATTTGGATCTCAAGATGCTGGCCCTGACAGCTGGGCACATAAAAGGTTAATTGTTCAATAGCTGTGTCAGAATGCAATTCTATCTTTTTTTTTATACCCTGGGAAATTTCCCACCTCCATTTCTGGCTTCAGATTTAGGAAAAAAAGTTTCCTTTGGTGTCAAGTAGTTCTCTAAGTGCACTATATTTCCACTGAGTAGAATTTTTTGCTCTTCAAAGGGAAGTTCTTAATTCCAGCCTTTGTCTGCGGGTGATATGAAGGACTCACCAGGCAGGGGACTCTGAAGTGTGAGCAGCAGAAGGAGCTGGTGTATAGGTTGAGGAGTTTCTGGGACTTTCAGTATTTTCAGTCAATGGGTGGAGCAGTAACAGCAGCACCTGACAGGGGAAGAAGAGGTTTGTCAGCTGGGAGTCCCCATTGTACATCCTTTTCTCCAGTGATGCCCCATCCACTACCTCCTTAGTCTCTCCAAGAAAGAAGGGACACTTCACAGCTCTCCTGTCAGTTTCATAAAATGTTGTTGTTTTTTAAATCTCTTCATTTTGTAAAATACAGGAAATTGCATTGAAGTTTCCATTATTTTTCAGGGACAAATCTCTAACCTCTTTGCATCTCTCTTTTTATTTGGTTTTACATCAATAGAGGTTTGTATACTGCTTGAAATGGGGTATGGAATACCAAGGATGTGACCATTACCAAATGGTGCACGCTGAATGAATAAACTCTCTCTCTCTCCCACCCTTCCTCCCTCCCTGCTCCCCACCATGGGTGGCTACAGCCCTGTTTAGGGACTTGAACAGCTTTTGAAGCCATTTGTTCTATCTCCTTTTTCTTTATCTTGCTGCATTCCCTTGCCACATGATCTTTTGAGATGTGTGAAAACAGCCACCAGTCAGTGAGCTTCCCCTCCTATCCTGATACCATTTCTGTCTCCTTTGATGTTTGAAGCATCCATTTAAAAAAAAAGAACAAAGTCCACAAAAACATGCTATCTAAATTAATAGGGATTTTGTAGCAGTCTGTTCCAAAGGGTCAGCACTGCACTCTTGAAATAGGACTCATTCCATAAAAAAACACCGTAATAGAGATTCAAACTAAATGTCTATCCCAAATTTAAAAAAAAAAAAAAGTAAGACCAAAAAAATGCCACCATGGATAAAGAGTGGAGAGTAAAAGTGGTGAGAAGCAAAAAGGCGCAGTTTAAAACCTGGAAGTCAGATCCTACTGAGGAAAATAGGAAGGCGCATAAACATTGGCAAGTCAAATGTAAAAATATAACATGTGAGGCCGAGAAAGAATTTGAAGAGAAACTAGCTAAGGACACAAAAACTAACATTACCCTATTTGTTTAAATACATCAGAAGCAGGAAGTCTGCCAGAGTAAGTGGGACTACTGGACGATTGAGGTGCTAAAGGAGCACTCAAGGAAGACAAGGCCATTGTGGAGAAGCTAAATGAATTCTCTGCATTGGTTTTCACTGCAGAGGAGATCCCCACACTCAAGCCATTCTTTTTAGGTGACAAGTAAGAGGAACTGTGCTTGACTGAGGTGTCAGTATAGCAGGTTTTAGATCACCTTGATAAATTAAACCATGTTAAGTCACCAGGACCAAATGGTATTCACCTAGAATTCTGAAAGAACTCAAATATGAAATTGCAGAACTGCTAGCTCTGGTATGTAACCTATTGCTTAAATCAGCCTCTGTACCAGATGACTGGAAGGTAGCTAATGTAACGCATATTTTTAGAAAAGGCTCCAGAGGCAATCCCGGAAATTACAGGCTTGTAAGCTGAACTTCAGTGCAGATAATTGGTTAAAACTGTAGTAGGGAACGGAATGATCAGACACATAGATGAACATGATGTGTTGGGGGGGAAGAGTCAACACAGCTTTTGTAAAGGGAAATCCTGGCTCACCAATCTCTTAGACAAGGGTAATCCAGTTGACAGAGTACTTTAACTTTCAGAAAGCCTTTGACAAGTTTCCTCACCAAAGGCTCTTAAGCAAACTAAATAGTCATGGGATAAGAGGGTAGGCCTTATCATGGGTCAGTAACTGGTTAAAAGATAGGAAAAAAGGGTTAAAAATGAACAGTCAGCTTTCATGATGGAGAAAGACTAATAGAGGGTCCCCCATGGATCTGTACTGGGACCTGTGCTGTTCAACATATTCATAAATGATCTGGAAAAAGGGGTGAACATGAGGTGGCAAATTTTGCCACCTCAATACAAAATTACTCAATTTAGTTAACTCCAAAGCTGACTGGGAAGAGTTAAAAGGATCTCACTAAACTGGGTGACTGGGTGAGAAAATGGCAGATGAAATTCAATATTAAATTCAAAGTAATGCACTTTCGAAAAAATAATCCCAACTGTACATTCAAACTGATGAGGTCTAAACAAGCTTTAATTACTCAAGAAAGCAATTTAGGAGTCATCATGGATAGTTTCCTGAACACATCTGTGCAGTGGCAGTAAAAACAAACAAAGCACCCCAAAACTAACAATGTTAGAAACCATTAGGAAAGTGATAATAAAACAGAAATATTATAATGCCACTTGAAAAATCCATGGTATTCCCACATCTTGAATTACTGTATGCAGTTCCAGTTGGTCCATCTCAAAAAAGATATATTAGAATTGGAAAAGATGCAGAGGACAACAAAAATTATTAGGGCTATGGTACAGCTTCCATGCAAGAAAAGATTAAGACTAGAGCTGTTCATCTTAGAAAAGAGACGACTAACGGGGGATATGACAGAGGTCTAAAAAATCATGAGTGATATGGCAGAAGTGAATAGGGAGTTGTTATTTAGCTGTGCACATAACGCATGAACTATAAGTCATCTGATGAAATTAATAGGTAACAGGTTTAAAACCAACAGAAGGAAGTACTTCTGCCCACAATGTACAGTCAACCTATGAAACTCATTGCCAGGGGATATTGTGAAGGCCAAAAGTATAACAAGGCTAAAAAAATTAGCTAAGTTCATTGAGGATTGGTCCATCAATGGCTATTATCCAACCCATTCTCTGAGTGTCCCTAAACCTCCAACTCCCAGAAGCTGGGACTGGATGACAGAGATGGGTCACTTGAAATTGCCCTGTTCTGTTCATTCCCTCTGAAGCATTTGGGCACTGGCTGATGTCAGAGACAGGATACTGGGCTAGATAGACCATTGGTGAGCCCCAGTATGGCCACTCTTATACTGTTATACTAGTTAACATTTCTTTGGAATACATTTGCAAGGCTGCCTACTTGCATGTTTGTCTGACTTTGCTTCTATTCAAGCAATACTGTGTAAAACGGTTACTTTCTGTCTCTGAAAGTAATCCCTTCTTAGTGTGGATATAGGACTGCTATAAAGATCTCATTATGTTGTAGAATTGACTTGCTCATCAGTGAATTTTCATTCTTGCAACTGGTATTTCTGCACTGAAAAAACCTCAGCCCACAATAATCTACCTTCAAGGTTTTTTTGTTGTCCGTGCTAGGTTCTTAGTTATTATCGTAAACTTTGGTGTATCCTTCCTTGGACAGTGTTTGTGTCTTTGTTATCCTTTTTAGTTTTGGATTCAGTTTTTCTATGCATACCCTATTCAATAAAAATCTTTATTTTGATTGCGCCATTTTAGAATGGAGCTCTTTTCCTCCTTAACTTCTAGCCAGGTGTCCGTCTCCATTTCAGTTATTAAGTGCAAAAGTAAATGCTTTGGAAGTTGCCGCAGGAGACTCAAGCAACATTCCAGGAAGCTTGGGATGGTACCAAAAAATCTTGCAGTTAAATTTATCATTCAACTTTCCATTTTTATGTGAGCAAAAACCGGTTGTGAACTGAAATTACTTTATCTGAAAGATACCACTTACCGGTAAAAAATCTGAGTTCCTCAATTTATTGTCACTTGATAATAATGCCTGTTCAACAATCTGACTAATCAGAAATAGAGATTACACAATGGAAGAAGAGATTTAATTAAAACACTAATTAATTTACCAATTATCACATATAAACATAAAATAAAAGTTTGATGTCTAAACAATGTTCTCATCTAAATATATGTGTCTGTCAGATAATCTATTAAGTGGATTTCACATCTCATATTGACTTCCTTATCTCCTAAAATGCCCCATATATATATATATGAACTTTCTCTGTTCTAAATGAAAGGATTGTGTTGTAAAATGTAACTGATGCATTTATTGAAAGAGTAATTCCTGTTAAATCGTGCCTCTGTTTTTAAAAAAAAAAACAAAAAAAAACCCTATATTTGCACAGGAAGAAAATTTTTTTGTTTTTTCAATACTTGGATTTTCTGATCAAAAAAATTAGGGACAGGAATGTTTGGGTAATTCATTTGAGTACTTCATTGATTCAGAGCAAGCCAAACAAAAGAAGTTCTTGGATGTCTTCTCATTTTTAAAGACTTTTATATCATACATTAATTAACTCTTATTGGCAGATATTTAAGTGCTAAGCAAAACAAATGGAATTTCACCCTGTTGAAAGAATGAAGATTTTGCATATTGAAAACTTTCTTGTCCAACTGAGCAATAGCAATTTACTGTATTACAGAGAGTGATTTTCATAAACATTATTAATGATCAAACTGAGAATGATTCTCTTGCTGAATTACTAGTCAAATGCAGTATCTTGTGGTTTTTAAAAAATCTGAATCCAATTAATTCACATAACTATAGAACAGCTGGTGGCATTTAGACTATAAATACTGTTTTTCTCATATGTGTGCATCATTAGACTCAGGTGTTGTAGTCATCAGTTCCTGCACTAGATGGAAAATCAACCAAAATTAACTGTGGTTTTAAATAGGTGGGAATAATCATTTGAAAATGTACCTGTGTCCATAAATATTCTAACTTTCTATCCTGGTTTTGTTTATCAAAAAATACGAACCAAGTTACCTGTTCATCTTTATATATATATATATATATATATATATATATATATATATATATATATAGCAATTATACTAAAAATAAATTTTTGAAAATGTCTTTGTATATGTGCTATTAATTGTGATTATTTACAGGACTCGTATTGTTAGCTGAACATATTTTATGCATATTTTAGAAAAAACAGCAAGTGAATTTTTTTTCTTTAGCTGCAGATAAAGATGACAGTTCTGAAGACATTTCAGTGCCAAATAGTCCACATGCAGAAGCTATTCAGCATAGTTCTGTCAGCACTTCCAATGGAGTAAATTCCACCTCCAAGGCAGAAGCCGTAGCCACGTCCGTTCTCACCCAGATGGCGGACCAGAGTCCAGAGCCAGTGCTTTCACAGATCGTTATGGCTCCACCTTCCCAGTCACAGCCTTCAGGAAGTTGATTAAAAACTTGCATTGCAACAGTTTCTTAGATATACATTTGTGACTTTAAAGGGAAATCAAGACCAGTCTCCATCTAAAAAAATATGTAGCTTAAAATTACTCATTTTTAAAATTTAAATTTAAATTTGGCTTTAAAGATGGGCAAATGAAGAGGAGACTGAACAGCAGTTTCTAGTCTCCTTGCAGAAGATGGATTTTTTTTTTAAAAAAAAAGATGATTTACTAGTTATTTTCTGTGCTCAATGTGTAAAGTGTGTGTAAAGTACAATGTGGTTTATTTCACTTTTAATTTGGTATTATTTCAGCCAACTTTGGGGTGAATTATTAAAGCTCATCCCCTAGACTGTGATAGTAATATTATGTGACATTTTATACCAAAGTTCTGCATAGTCCCTATTGACTTTGTAATGTTGGCAAGGTCATAAAGCACTAGGCAAGAGAAAAAGACAGTAATAGTACATTTGCTTTTAGTCTTTTTGCCTTTTTATTGTTTTGCACATTATGAGAGAGAACATTGGGAGAAAATGTTTGCTTTGTATCATGTGTAGCATTTTGTTTAGCTAATTAACTGTTTTGTTTGGTTGGTTTTTTTTTTGTTTTGTTTTTTTTTTTTTAATTGTTTAACAGGGCCAGTATGGTGTAGGGACATACAGTACTTTTGTGCACATACCTAAACTAGATGAGGGTCATTACTAACTAGATTTTCTTTAAAAACTGATGCCAATTTTTTCAACACTTTAATTTTAAAGCGGGAGCTTTATTTCTGCTGTCAAAACAATGGTCTACAACTACCCTTTGTTGGTAGGCTAGTAGAAAACAGTAAAAAGATATTGTACAATACAGGGTTATCAAATATGGAATAATTTTCATCGCTAGCTTGATACGTTGTGGATTTTTGAATCACAGACTAAGGAGTTTACTCATACACGAATATGGATGCCAGAAAAGCCTAAAAAACCTTTGTTAAACACTTTTTCCCTTCTTCTTTATCATGGTCTTGTATTTGCAAGCTAACTTGTACTTAATTCTTGTGAAAGCACTGTCATCTTTTAGTAGCAAAATTTTGATACCTTCCTTGTGGAAAAATCAGTATCTACCATATCTTGGAAACAATGTAATTATAATGTGGCATGTATGTGCGCGTATGTGTGTGAGGATGGTTCAGTAGTTTATGCCAGCAATCTTTGCTTGAATGTTTAAAGATGCCTTCAATGTGATGCTGGCTGATAGATTGCAGTTTAAAAATGTTATTTACAGTGTGAATTTGGATAACTAACATTCCATGATGTACGTTTGTTTCTGATGAGATGATTGTAGGTACACTTTTTCTCATTATCCAGTCGTCTGTAAGATACTGAGTTTTTTAAATGTGCCATTACCTATTTGGATTCTGTACTCATGTTCAAAATACAGTACAATATTTTACAACAGATTATGTTGGGGGGAAAAAAGTAGATGTGTGCTTTCAGGTCAGAAAACTTCGTATAATAGCAAAAGAGTAGCAAATTTTGGCAGTAAGACAGGATTCCATTATGTATATAACAAAGATTTAATGCATTTATAATGGGTTGTGTAGTTCATTTTCTCTTCCTTCTCCATGCTACACTGTTTTAAATCTCAGTGCTATCAAATTCCTTATGAGATTCATTTTTAAATCTATGAAATGTAATTGGTAATACAGAGGAAGAACATAATTTGTATAATATACAATCATACTATAATCAAAACTGGACAAAGACATATCTGAATTGTGTGTATGTCATTTCAGTGCTGTAAGTGTGAAAATAGGAATTCTAAATATTTTGTATTTTAAAAACAAGGAAGTAATTTTTGAGTTGATAAATCCATATGTTTAAATACTTTTACCAGTTTCATGGGGGAAAAAGTTAGTTACTAAAAAATTCCGCAGTGGTAAAATATACCATAAGTCTTGTGAGAAGGGAATTTATCTCAAAGGCACAAAATGTGAATTACACAGGAAAGCTATACAGTTACTATGTTTCATTGTAATTTTGGTGAACTAGATAAAACCTCATTGGTTACAATATCATTCTCTTTCCTAAACAATAAGGCATTTTTTATCTTATTTATGCAAGTGATTTTTTTTAATAAAACTGTTGTGCCTGTAAAATAAGTCTACATAGGTGTGAGAAGACATGTAAGCATTTAACGAATGGGGTTGGGAAAAGAACCATAATAAACATGTCTGTGTTCAGCAAATAGAGAAAACAGTTATTAGTTGTACAACCATGAATTCCGTTTTGATACATGTGTCACACTACTTCTGTACTTATCATTTCAAGTCTTTACATTTTAACATTTCACAAACTGTACTGTTTTCTTTTATGTGCAATTTGCATGAGTAAATCATCAGAGAATAATCTTTTAAATTATGTTCCTATTTTAATGAAATTACAACTGTTCTAAAAAGGTAGTGGTGTACTCAGACTTCTTTCTCTAGGGTTTTTTTCTCTAATGGTTGTTAGCATTTATGTGGAACTCACCACTAAAGTGTCAGTGTAACATTAGATAAACATAGAAGAACATCCCTGTCTTCTAGAGAAGGAGTCAAATTCCATTCCTCTACCCTTGGATTCAAACTACTTTGTTTAGAGGAATTATTCTTCCATCATTAGTTCCAGGAGCGGAAGATGGACATCAGAAAGGAGTCTTACAACATGACCCGTAGGTCACTGATGTGGTTCAACCTGATTTCTGTTGGCAGTGAGTTCCATAGCAGAGTTTAATGTTTTTTTTGTCTCTCAGCTAATAATCTGTAAAGTTACAAAAGTAATGTAAATCTACAGCTAACTCATATAATCCCTTAATAAATACAGTAAGTATGTAGAAAATAGAGGTGGGCAAATACTACAAAAATTATGAGCATTCAAATTTAAAAATAAAATGTTCCCCTTTTGTTTGCTTTTTCTGAACATTTGGGTTGATTAAGTTTTATTCTCATAAATGTTTGTGGAAAGCTTATTACAAGTTTACATGCTCACTCTGAAAGTGGTGCATTCTGTATGGGTCACCCCTTAAAGTATAGAGCAGGGATCTGTAAGCTTTGTCCCACGGCCCGCCAGGGTAAGTCCCCTGGTGGGCCGGGCTGGGCCGGTTTGTTTACCTGCTGCATGCGCAGGTTCAGCCAATCGCAGCTCCCACTGGCCGTGGTTCGCCTCTCCAGGCCAATGGGGGCCTTGGGAAGTGGCAGCCAGCACATCCCTTGGCCTGCGGGCTGTGTGCCAAAGGTTGATGATCCCTGGTATAGAGATATGGTTCCCAAAATCTCTCCACAGAGCGCTGATACAGAGGCAGAAAAATAAGCAGACAGGAACCTGACTGCATCCTTTGAAGCTAGATTTGCGCACGCAATTATTTTGTGTAAATGTGATGAGAAAATTCCATTTAAATTCTGCATGTAGTCATTCATTCTTACAGAAGTTTAATATAGGAAAATTGCTTCAAACAAGGGCTACATGATAAAGAGAAATGTAACATTTTACTATTCTTGCTTTTCTCCCAGAGACATTCAGATACCCTTTTGCTTCATCAAACTCCCTTCCTGATTATAGGAATTATAGTCACCACCTCAGGAAAGAGAAACAATACCATGAGTTTTATGTGAAAAATCACTACTCACCACCATTATTCAAATATTGAGTGCAGGGTCAGACCTAAGTAAATAATTGACTGTGTGTGTATGTGGTTCTGGGGCCAAACTGTGTGGGGGAGTTTGGTTTGAACTGAAACTGGATTTATTTGTTTTTTCTTGCAGGAACAAAAAACTCGAAAACATTTCATTCAACCCAAAACAAAATTTGTTCAAACCCAAAACTGTTTCATAATTAGCTAAATTCCTTTACAAAATGGATTTTGAAATGTCAAGTTTCATTTCAAAATGGTTCAAACACAGTTTTAACATTCAGTGTCAAAATGGCTGAAAGTTTAGACATTTTAAAATTTATTTTCCATTTCTTTTTCAGCTGTTGATTTTCAGTAAGTCTTGGTACCCCAAGGAAGCTCTAGAAGACAGGAAGAAAGTTAATGTGCCAATATTTAAAAAGGGTGAACAGGATGACCCAGGTAATTATAGGCCTGTCAGCCTGACATCAATCTCAGGCAAGATGATGGAGCGGCTGATACAAGACTTCACTGATAAAGAATTAAAGAAGGATAATATAATTAATGCCAATAAACATGGGTTTATGTCAAACTAACTTGATACCTTTTTTTAATGAGATTACAAGTTTGGCTGCTAAGGGAATAGTGTTGATGTAATATACTTAGACTTCTATAAGGCATTGACGAGAATAATATAAAATGAACATGGCACACATTAAATAGATTAAAAGTTGGCTAACTGATAGGTTTCGAAATGTAATTGTAAATGGAGAATTATCAAATGATTGTTTCCAGTGAGGTCCCACGGGGATCAGTTTGTGGTTCTACGCTATTTAACATTTTTATCAATAGCCTGGAAGGAAACATAGTCATCATTGATAAAATTTTCAGTTAGGAGTGGTAAATAATGAAGAGGACAGGTCATGGATACACAGAGAGATCTGGATCACTCGCTGTGTGGCTAACGATAAATTATACTTCTAGGAACAAAGAATATAGGCCATACTTACAGGACAGGAGACTATCCTGAGAAGCAGTGATTCTGAAAAAGATCTGGGGGTCGTGATCAATAATGAGCTGAACACCAGCTCCCAGTGTAATGCTGTGGCCAAAAGGGCTAATGCAGTCCTTGGAGCAGAGAGGTAATTTTATCTCAGCAGCAGTTGCACCAGTGCAAAATACAAAAATACTGTGTCCAGTTTTGTGTCCACAATTCAAGAAGGCTGTTGATCAATTGGAAAGGGTTCAGAGAAGAGCCACAAGAATGACTAAGTCATTATGCAAGGTAACCTATTTCCCCCTTTTTTTTCCTACCCCTCCCCCCCTCCCCCTGACGTTCTTGTTAAACCCTGGATTTGTGCTGGAAATGGCCCACCTTGATTATCATACACATTGTAAGGAGAGTGGTCACTTTAGATAAGCTATTACCAGCAGGAGAGTGGGGTGGGAGGAGGTATTTTTTCATGCTTTGTGTGTATAAAAAGATCTTCTGTACGTTCCACAGTATGCATCCGATGAAGTGAGCTGTAGCTCACGAAAGCTTATGCTCAAATAAATTGGTTAGTCTCTAAGGTGTCACAAGTACTCCTTTTCTTCTTGCGAATACAGACTAACACGGCTGTTACTCTGAAGAATGATTAAAGGATTAGAAAACCTGCCTTACAGTGATAGATTCAGAGTTCAATCTTTTCAGCTTAACAGAGAGAAGGTAAAGGAAGTACTTGAGTAGTCTATAACAGAGATGGGTAAACTACAGCCCACGGGCTACATCCAGCCCATAGGACCCTCCTGCCCAGCCCCTGAGCTCCTGGCCCAGGAGGCTAGCCCCCGGCCCCTCCCCTGCTGTTCCCCCTCCCCTGCAGCCTCAGCTCACTGCGCTGCCGGCACAATGCTCTCGGCAGCAGGGCTGCAGATCCGCAGCCTGACCCGGTGCTCTGTGCTGTGCAGTGGTGTGGCTGGCTCCAGCTTGGCGGCATATCTGCCGGTTCTGGTGCTGTAGCGCCGCCAGCCATCTGTGCTCCAGGCAGTGCAGTAAGGGGGCAGGGAGTGGGGGGGTTGGATAGAGGGCAGGGGAGTTTGGGGTGGTGATCAGGGGGTGGGGGTGTGGATAGGCTTTGGGGCGGTCAGAGGGTGGGAAATGGGGGTTGAATGGGGGGCAGGGGTCCCAGCAGGAAGGAGAGGGGGTTGGATGGAGCAGCAGGGAGCAGTCAGGGGCGAGAAGTGGGGGGGGGGGTCAGATATGGAGTGGGGGCTGGGCCATGCCTGGCTGTTTGGGGAGGCGGAGCCTCCCATAACTGGCCGTACAATTTCGGAAACCTGATGTGGCCTTCAGGCCAAAAAGTTTGCCCGCCCCTTGTCTATAAGTACTTACCCAGGGAGCCAATATTTAATAATGGTCTCTTAAATCTAGCAGAGAAAGATATAACACAATCCAATGGCTGGAAGTTGAAGCTAGACCAATTCAGACTGGAAGTAAGGTATACATTTTTAACTGAGAATAATTAACCATCGGAACAGTTTACCAAGGGTCATAATGAATTCATTATCACTAGCAATTTTTGAATCAAGATGGGATATTTTCTAAAAGATATACTGTAGGGATTACATTGGGGAAGTTCTTTGGGCTACGTTACACAGGAGACTAGATGATCACAATGGGCCCCTTCTAGCATTGGAATCTATGAATCTGTTAAGCTATTTGCTGAATTTGATCTGAATTTGTGAATAGTTTCCCCCCAATTTATTGGCAAATTTACTATTTGCCCCCCAAAAATTTCCAATCCGAGGCTATGTCTTCACCGAGATAACTGTCTCTGGTTAGTTGTTATTGCAATGTAGAATCCTAATGGAGATGAGTGATGGATAGCTTGTATCTTGATGTAGTGAGTTGATGTAAATGAGTGGGAGGTATAGAGTTGATTTCAACTACCTGGATCTTGTATCCACTATGATTTTACGTCTTGATGTAAAAAACACACCTCTTTTGCAGTGAAGACATAGCGTACTGTTCACAGCAAAACTGTTTCTAGTCAATCTAGTGTAATAAAAGAAAAAGTCAATAAAAATATCAGTTTTTTTTAAGAAAATGATCTGGCTACAAACTCGTCATAACCATGGAGTAAACGATTCATTCAGATCTAGTGAATACTTGTTGGCCCACTGCAGAATATCTCGGACAAATTGTACTCATAGAATCATAGAATATCAGCGTTGGAAGGGACCTCAGGAGGCCATCTAGTCCAATCCCCTGCTCAAAGCAGGACCAATCTCCAACTAAATCATTCCAGCCAGGGCTAATCAGTACTCTGATTTCTAATCCTCTTGTCATCTTGCTTCTTCATGCCCCTAGCCCCCTTGTTGTTTTCCCTCTTGTTGCTGCTCTTTGAAGTTAATAGCTTAGTAATAGGACTGTCACATCAGAGGTAAATAGGTTTTGGCTCCTTCCTTGATCCCACTTCTCGGTTCATTTGCACATGGCAGTCTTGCTGGTTAAAATATCTTAAAATCTATCACTTTTAAACTAAAAACCAAACCTTTCTACTTAGCTATTTTCATGGTATCACACGTTTACTGCCTGCAGAAAACTGATTAAAATGGCATTTTATGTATCCAGGTTAGATCCAAACTCTAGAATTAATTTGCTATAGACAGACAAAAGTACACTGACAATAGAACTTGCTACAGTGACAAGGCGAAAATACACTTTAATAAATTGGTTCCTCTAGATAACATTACATTTAAATACAGTGAGTCCTCATAGATACCAATAAAATGTGATGTTAAATTAAGCTGAACAAGATTTTAGATAACTCTTTGATATATTTTTCATACACTGGAGGAAATGGACCTATTTTGGGAAACTGGAGTTTGTCTGTGTATAGCTATATCTCTTGTAATATGCTATCTGCTTGTCTCTCACTAGTGAAATGATTAGCCGTAAAGAGATTTGTTTTGTAGTATTGTAAATGTTACTTGTCTGTATTATCTGTGAAAATTCTTACTGTGTGTTGCATTATTGCCTGTGTCAGTAATTGTGAATGCACTAATATATACTGGCAGTTAGCATTTTAACCATTGTTTCATGTAACTGCACAGAACAGGCCTGGACTGCACTACTGATGGTCACAGGAATCTTATCTACACTAGTATGATGGGAAATGTTTAAGAAAAATGTAATACAAAACAAAAAGAGTTCAGTTGTCTTCCTGACTTTTTAGGTCCTGACACCTGCTGCACTTGAGGGCAGGAATGCAGGAGGCATCTCACTTCAGAGACATTGTCCCATTTGTTGATGTTTTGTTATTAAAATGGCGACTGTGCACTTAGATCTGTACAAGACAAAGGAAAAACAGTCTGTCAGGGAAGAGATTTAGACACCATAGATAATAGCCATGCAGAAACAGTGTATTGGCCTTGCTTCCCTGCATCTTTCCCAATCTGATTTTTTTCCTTTAATTTCCACCTGTAGATGTATTTCTTTTATATATATGGATTTTTTTACTTTAACTTTGCTTTATATTTTCCCAGAGCTTTTCCTTTTATTTCTTTTTCCCCCTCTCCACATTTCTATGCAAAATGGTCCTTGTAGGTTGCCCACTACCTTTTCTTGATTTCCATTTTTGTATTTTGTTATGGGTTCCTTTCTGTATTTTTTTCCCCAAATGCTTTTCCTGAGTTTTAAAATCTTACTCTTTCCTTGTTTTCCCCCGGGTGTTTCTTTCTCCATGTGGATTGCCCCTGTAATTGTTTGTTTGTTTTCAGTGGGCTACACTGGAATTTTTTCATGTTTTTTCCTCTTTTTTTGCTTGCCCCTAGCATACGGACTGTAATGACCTGCCATTTTTCACACACACACACCTCCCAGCCCCCATATTCCAGCAATGAGCAGCCAAAGGGAGCTTTTTCTGCAGCCTGTATACCTGGAGTCTGATTTGACATGTCAGCTTTTTGCAGCCTATATACACTGCAAAATACTCCACAGCACAATGGAAACCAAAAAGTTTATGAAGGTATAATTTTTATCTCTCTCTAGAACAAACCTGTCACATAGATTACATACTGTATTTTTAGATTTAATTAAAGTATGTTCTGGAATGACTTTGCAAATACATCACGCTATTACAGAATTTTCAGTGTGGCATGAAAATTAGTATGGACGCAGAAATCAGGAGCTCTTGCAACTGAATTTAGCTTGTGTGCACCACATGGGGCCCTGCCTCCAAGTTATAAAAAAATAAAGCATGACTGTGCCTTTAAAAGAGGCTTTTTAATCTCCCAATTGTACGGCTGGTCTAGGTCTATCACTTAATAGGATTACAGTTCGTATATTAACAACTTGATAGTTTTTAATTTATTTCATTTGCTGTAAAACATCTCCCCATCATCTTTTGCCATTTTTGTAATGGCGTTCCATATTTTTATTTGCTGTACCTGCACGTAATTCTTTTCTGTTAATAACTTTTTTTTGCAGGGGTGAGGTAGGGGAAGGAGTGGTCTATACTTTCTTCAGTTACTCAGTAAAGCTACATAGTTAATTTTTATCTCAGAATGAAGATTTAATCAGAAAAATGCAGTGAAATGAGTATGTAAGAGCAGTCATTGTTATAGCCTGCCCCCAAGCAGAATGAACGCAATGGGTGTGAGAATGTATGATAGGCTTGTTGAACAAATTTGAATGACAGCATTCAAATCTTAAATTTTACGGCATAAACTGGTCTCTCAATAGTCATGGAAGGAATTCCTCCACCTGTTTCCAGAACAGCATTACTGGCTAGGAACATAATGGACATTTCTGTCTGACTCTTTCTGAATCACTAGTATTAGGTCACTACTGGAGACAAAATAGTACCCTAGATAAAAAATTGAATTGTTTCAAAAAGCAGCTTATTGTTGGCTTCCATGATATTTAAAACAAAATGGAAAATTACAGCTAAATAATATATGTAGGAAATCTAAACAGCAGAAAAAGACTTAAGGTAGATGTAGTTATTACTGATACCCTATTATCCAGTCAAATGTATCCGAAGGACAATAATAATTAATTTAAATGTCTTCAGTGTACATAGTATTTATAATCAAAAGTTATAAAATTATTTTGATCATACTTCAGGTAAGTATTATAAAATAGCCATGGATACATATTTTGTATGGATATGCTTAATGAATTTTAAATGCATGTTACGGCAAGTCAACACTACAAAATTAAGTCAACCAAAGTTACACAACATACTGCTCCCTCAGTAATTAAGTTGCTTTTCCATGTCCACACTACACCCCTTATGTCCGCGGTGTGCATCCTCACTACCAGCGCTTGAATCAATGCAGAGATCAGTGCACCGTGGGTGGCTATTCCACAGTGCAACTCAGCACCATCTAGTGCAGGGTGTTTTGGGAAGGGCTTGCAATACCTCACAGGGGCAAATGAGTCATACAGGGGTGACTGGGAGCATGGTTCAAATGTCCCATGATGCAGTTTTCTCCATCCCATCATTTTATCCGCATCTCATAATGCGTTGTCTCTTTTCAAAAGCCCCACAAACCCATGCATCCGCCATCTCTGTGAGAAGCAGAGCTGTGCAGGATCCATGCACTATTGTGATGAGCGTTGCAAGTGCAATGCACCTGATCTGCAGCATTTGCAGAACTGCCAGAGGAGCTGCGAGGAACATGATGATTCCTTGGAGGCTAGCTTGCTGTTGGACATAGAAAGAAACAATTCATGGTTGTTGGCCTTCACGGAGAAGCTGCAAATGGTGGAGCACTAGTTCTGGGCCGGAGAAACAAGCACTGACTGTTGGAATCACACTGTTATACAGGCTTGGGATGGTGAGCAGAACTTTCAGATATTCAGCCACATTCCTGGAAGCGTGTGGAGCTTGCCCCAGCCTTCCGGCACAGCAACACCAAAATGAGAGCTCCACAGCCAGTGGAGAAGTGAGTGGCGATCGTTGTGTGGAAGCTTGCAGTGCCAGATTGCTGTCGTTGATTGGGAATCAATTTAGAGCTGGGAAATCCACTGGGGGGTTGCTGTGATGCAAGTGTGCAGGGCCATTAATCATGTTCTGCTACAAAGGACTGTGACTCTGAGCAATGTGCGGGACATAGCGGATGGTTTTGCAGCAATGGGGTTACCAAACTGCAGTGGGGCGACAGATGGCAAGCATATCCCCATTTTGGCACCAGTCCACCTTGCCACAGAGTATGTCAAAAGAAAGGGCTGCTTTTCTATGGTATTGCAAGCGCTGGTGGATCACTGGGGACATTTTACCAACATAAAGATGCACGTGTCATGTAGCTTTAAGAAGACAGGCCTGTTCAGAAAGCTGCAAGCAGGGACTTTCTTCCAGACCAGAGGATCATCATTAGGGATGTTAAAATGCCAGTAGTGATGCTGAGAGACCCAGCCTACCTCTTACTCCCATAGCTCATGAAGCCATACACCAGCCACCTCGACAGCAGCAAGGAGCACTTCAACTACAGGCTGAGCCAGTGCAGAATGACAGTTGAATGTGTCTTTGGCCATTTGAAAAGCCACAGCTGCAGTCCACTCACGAGATTAGATCTCAGTGAAAAAAATATTCCCATGGTTAGAGCTGTCTGCTATGCGCTTCATAATATCCGTGAAACAAAGGAGAGAAAGTTTCTTCTGGGGTGGAGGGAGGAGGTGGAAAAGCTGTCTGCAGATTTTGAGCAGATAGATACCAAGGTTATAGGAAGAGCTCAATAGGGAGATATATGGCTCAGGGAGGCTTTGAAAGACCATTTTAATAGTGAGCCACAATAATGTGTATTGCTGTACTGTGTTCTGCCTGGCCTTTTTTTGTTTTTCTTGGGTTTTTTGGAACCCTGATGTGAACCTTGTAATGAGTTGTGTGTGTGTGTGGAGGGGGTTGTGTTAACATAAAATTGCATGTGCACCTCTTGCTATTATCTCTGAATAATGTGAGATCCAGCCAGTATATGTTGTGAACTAATAAAGATGAATTAAGTTTCCAGAACTAGAGTTCTATTCCAAACCCATGCAAACAGACCTATTTATAACTGAATGAAATGTTACAAATACAAGGAAAAGAACCTTGAAATGGAACCTTGAACAGTATTTTTCATTTCACCAACACACAGACTGATCTGTGAGAGACGTGGTTACTGTATGTGTGGCTGTGATTATCTGTACTGTTCTCCAGGGTAAAGTGACAGGGGTAGTGCGGCGGCCCTGGGCACCACACGGAGTGGGAGTGGGGGAGCGTAGGGAGGTACAGTTCTCTGTGGGCCGCAGAGGGAGGTGACCATGGGACTGTTGAACCTGAAGGTCAACAAGAGTCTCCAGCATTTGTTTGCCTCTTGAGAAGCACTAGCATGTCCTGCTGCTTGTTTCTCTCCTTGTCCTGTGCTTTGCTCCTCTCTGATCTGTCCATTCCATCCGAGATGGTGATCCTGAAAGCCCTGTGTTTGGTATCCGAAGAGCCAGAGGCTTGCAGGGTCTCTTAGAACATGTCATCCTCCGTTTTCTTCCTTCTACTCCTCATCTGGCTGAGCTACTCTGCTGGTGTGGTTGGAGAGACCCTCAAGGCCACATTTTAAGCTACAAAAGATACAATGAACAGAGGTAGTATTGTGAGTGTATTCACAGGATAAATGGAAACTTGGTATACTGAACTCATTCCCCTTGATCCACACAAGTTGCAAGCACTACATTCTCACTTCTCGTTGGGATTCCTTGAGCGAGCACAGCAGAAGTCCCAGCCAGGGTGAGTACGACAGGGTGGGGTGGGGGACGGGGTTGGCAAGTTGGGACAATAAGCAGGGGATAGCTCACAGGCATAAGTGCCTGTGGAAAGAGCCATTGAACTGAATACTGGCACCGTATCCCACAGGCAGTGGTGATTTTAGGTGATGTCTTACTTCTGAGGGTAACAGGCTGAAAGGGAACAGCTCCTACATTCATACGGCTGCAGACCGGGTCCATATGCTGCTAGCTTGTGTGCTGCAGTAGTGCTTGCTGAAGTAATTGCTCAGTGGTGTGGGAAAGTGTCCTAAGGCGGCCTTCCCCAGAAACCTTCAGAAGAGGATTGCAGACTACCTTCATGAAACTTTCCTTGAGATCTCTACGGAGGATTGATGGGACATACTGGTGCACTAAACTGTTCCACAGGGCCCTCTCTGCCAAACTGTACATGGGAATGAGAAGCAGATAGCAACTCTACCTCACTTGGTTATTTTACTACCTTGTCACTATTAAAAAGATGAAATGATTTAAAAAGAGTAAATGAACAGAGGTGTCCCTGCAATATCAAAGTAACCTGCACACCTACCAGAGGTTCCTTCCACTGCATCAGGTTCGCCCATGCTGGACTGTAGGAACTAGCTCGACTGCTTTGGAGTCAAGAACAGATCCTGGCTCACTTCGCCACTGGTTCGCCCAGTTGCCTGTCCCACATACTCCTCCTCTTCCTCATTCAATACCACCTCCTCATTGTTCACTTTGTGGGCCTGTGGCTCCAGCTCCCCTGAAGTATCCATGTGACTCTTGGCAGTAGTCATGAGGTCTCTGCCAAGGATAGCATGCAGTTCTTTGTAAAAGCAACATGTCTGCGGCTCCATACCAGAGTGCCTGTTAGCTTCTGTTGCCTTCTGGTGCACCTACCGCGGCTCCTTGACTTTCAAGTGGCACTGCTGCATGTCCCTCTTGTAGCCTGTCTCTCCCATGCCATGAGCAATCTACTTATAGATGTCCATGTTTCTACAGCTGGATTGGAGTTGTGCCTGCACAGCCTCTTCTCCCCACAGACCCAAGAGATCCATCACCTACTGTGTACTTCAGGCAGGAGCATGTCTGCATCGTGGAGCTGGCATGGTCAGCGGGGAAGTTGCTAGATGTGCTAGGTGAGCTCTCCACACTGAGCAAACAGGAAATGGAATTTCAAAAATTCACAGAGCTTTAAAAGGGGAGGGGCGCATACCTGGCTGCTGGGCCATGGAGTTCAAAACAGTGACCAGAACAGTGGTAAGGCATTGTGGAACACCTGTTGGAGGCCACTAAAGTCGATGTATGTTGCCCTAACTACATCAACCTAAATGCTACACCTCCTGCAGAGGTAGAGTTATTAAGCCAGTGTGGTGAGCAAGTTACATTGTAGGGAACAACATTTTAGTGTAGACACTTAAGGAGTTAGATGGACATAAACTGCCTTGCATTGACCTAATTCTGTAGTGTAGACTGGGCTTTAGTCATTCTACATTTTCTGCTCTGTAAAATATCAGTATAAAGCTTGTATTTACGAAGTATAAACTTTATATTCTACATGTTTATGATTTCATAAGAAAAGAGACTAATGTTTTAATTTTCTTGTAATAGCTTTTGTCTTCTGCATCCAGACAAATAAAGCCTTTCAGCAGAACTGCATTAAAGGACTAATGATTTTTGCTGAAAAAATAGATAATCCGGGTAAATTAAGAACAGATGCTATATATCCGTCATTGTGTGATAGAAACATTTGTTAATTCTGTTGATCATTTTGTTGAGCATGTCATGAATTTTAAACTGGCAGATTTACAACTTCTATGACTGTCACGTATGTGTGAGTATATAAAATATTTCCTTATAATATTTCTAACAATCCAAACATTTTAGATCTCTGGCCATTAGAGTGGAGGCAGGGATCTTGTTTTTTTATTTCTTCTCTAAAACACCTAGCACTTACTTGGATACAGCATAAACAGAAGCAAGAAGCATCCATGGGTCTGCAAAACTGTTACCATTCCCCAAGGCCAGTCCTCAGAGCTACTAGTTCTATTGCTATGGTGTCACCCTGGCTGCACCCATGTAGTTTTGTCCTAGCCTACATACTGCAGCGTAGATTCCAGTGCACTGAGAGGGGAGATATGTTTCATGCAGTGGATGCTTCCCCATTACTTCCCCCTTCTAGCTGACTGGGCAGCCATTTTATGCAGCTAATTGCTATAAATTGTGACCCCCTTCCTTGCTTATGCCCTGAGCAACAGCAAGATACACTGTTATCTTTACCTGCTGCTGTAATCTGCCTCTGAGTAAAGAGCATAAGAACAACCATACTGGGTCAGACCAGTGGTCCATCTAGCCAAGTATCCTGTCTTCCGACAGTGGCCAATGTTAGGTGCTTCAAAGAGAATGAACAGAATAGGGTAATCATCATGTCAATTGGGAACAGGGTTAAGCTAAACTGCAAAGAAAAAAAAATCTTAAACCATAATGCAAGACAAGGTTTTTCACTAGTTTTACTAACTGTAACACTTCAGGCAGTCTTCCTGCTGCTATACCATACTGCATTGGGGAAAAGTCAACATGAATTTGGAAAGGGAAGTCATGCCTCACCAATCTACTAAAATTCTTGGGAGTGGGGGTTCAAAAAGCATGTGGACAAGGGGCATCCAGTGGATATAGTGTACTTAGATTTTCAGAATGCCTTTGACAAGATCCCTCATCAAAGGCTGTTAAGCAAAGTAGGCTATCGGGGATAAGAGGGAAGGTCTGTACTGGGACCAGTCCTATTCAATATATTCATAAATGATCTGGAAAAAGGGGTAAACAGTGAGGTGGCAAAATTTGCAGATGATACAAAACTATTCAAGATAAGTCCCAGGGAGACTGTGAAGAGCTACAAAAGTATCTCACAAAACGGGGTGACTGGGCAACAAAATGGCAGACGAAATTCAATGTTGATAAATGCAAAGTAATGCACATTGGAAAACATAATCCCAACTATACATATAAAATGATGGGGTCTAAATTAGCTGTTACCATTCAAGAAAGAGATTTTGGAGCCATTGTGGATAGTTCTCTGAAAACATCCACTCAATGTGCAGAGACAATCAAAAAAGCTAACAGGATGTTGGGAATCATTAAGAAAGGGATAGATAAGAAGATCAAAAATATCATATTGCTTCTATATAAATCCCTGGTATGCCCACATCTTGAATACTGCATGCAGATGTGGTCGCCTCATCTCAAAAAAGATACATTGGAATTGGAAAAGGTTCAGAAAAGGGCAACAAAAACTATTAGGGGTATGGAATGGCTTTCATATGAGGAGAGATTAATAAGACTCTGCCTTTTCATCTTGGAAAAGAGACGACTAACGGGAGATATGATAGAGGTCTATAAAATCACGACTGGTGTGGAGAAAGTAAATAAGGAAGTGTTGTTTACTCCTTCTCGTAACACAAGAACTAGGGGTCACCACATGAAATTAATAGGCAGCAGGTTTAAAACAAAGAAAAGGAAATATTTTTTCACAGAACGCAGAGTCAACCTGGGGAAGTCCTTGCCAGAGGATGTTGTGAAGACCTAGACCATAACAGGTTTCAAAAAAGAACTAGATAAATTCATGGAGGATAGGTCCATCAATGGCTACTTGCGGGGATGGTGTCCCTAGCCTCTGTTTGCAAGAAGCTGGGAATGGGCGACAAAGGGTGGATCGCGTGATGATTACCTGTTCTGTTCATTCCCTCTGAAGCACCTGGCATTGGCCACTATCAGAAGACAGGATACTGGGCTAGATGGGCCTTTGGTCTGACCCAGTATGGCCTTTTTATGTTCTTATGCATTGCTTTATGTCCGCATGAGCGTGTCTGTTAAGGGTCACTAGCTAGTTTCTTCATCCTTCTTTTGCAGTATCTGCTCAATGGTATGCTGGTGGTTGGCTAACTGCTCATCCAAAGCCACCCATTTTCATTATTCCAGGTACATCTGGAGCACCCTGTTGGTATTAATGACGTTCAGGATCTCAGTGCTCAGCAGTGCTTCCTCCATGCTATGTGACAGCAGTTTGAAAATGGTGCTGGTCTCCTAAAACCAGACAAATTATGGGATACCAGGAAAGGAATCATGGGAGTTTGTCAGTTTGTCCTCAAGTTCTGGAATTCCAGTAGGTATCTCTCAGTGTGCTGCAAGAAAAATCCCAGAATGCATTGAGTCTATCAGTGGAACATTGCACCATGGGCCATCTGCCCAGAATGCGGTGTGGCTATTTCAGAAAAGCACACGCTGACTTAAATAGCTTAAAGAAAGTGGTGTGGATGCACTGTTTCAGTATACTTGTACCTGTATAATTATAGAAGAAAAACTTGTATTAGCAAAGCTTTCCAATGTAGGCAAGCACAGGCCCTGATGCTCCTTGCAAACATGCTAGTGCACATCCCAGCAATAGTGTGGAAGCCCCGTCTCTCCTGCCATGCAATCCTATTTACAGAGGACTGTGGTAGGAAATGTGTTAATGAGCACTTGTCTGTGGTAAGTGGTTGCTTATTACACACTTTCTTGTTACTGTTTCCTTGGATGGTGTATTGATGCTCTGATTACTTGGTGAATTTTGCTGTGGCTGATTCTTATTTAACAATTTAATTTATCCACATTACTATAAAATTGTGTGCAGACACATCCCTGGTGACTCTTCAGTGACTAAAACTACCTATGTAATTGGGGGGCAGGGAGGGCGGTAGAGCCTTGCGGGAGGAGCTGCCGGCGTGGGGCTGTCCGACGGCCCCACGTTCTGCTCCTTTTGCCACTGTGGTTCACTGCTGAATGTGCCCCCCCCCAAGGCATCTGGGAAGGGGCATGTGACCCTTCTTGACCCTCTCAGGCATCACCTTGCTTTAAGTATATGAGTGGGGCCTTTTCAAGCCAATAGGTGTAACTGAAGGTGCCACCACAAATGACCTATTGCCGTGGGCACCCCCCGCCTCCAGCTCCACTTAGGGTGACCAGACAGCAAGTGTGAAAAATCAGGACGGGATGGGGGGTAATAGGAGCCTATATAAGAAAAAGACCCAAAAATTGGGACTGTTTCTATAAAATCGGACATCTGGTCACCCTAGATCCACTTCTGTTCAAAATCTGTTTCGGCATGTGAATAATTTTCATGTCACCATTTCACAAATCAGTGTGAGTTAAAATTAAAATGGTCCAATATAAGGTATACTAAATTACAAGCAGAACATTTAACTCCTTTGCTGCTGGATAGAAATGCCTCTTCTATGCTGCTCTTTGTCCTGAATGTTAAACTGACATTAAGGTAACATCAGGAAATGCTACATGTAACAATCTCTGGAGCAGTGTATGTTTGCCAAATATTCTGGATATATTCAGGAGCCAGGAAAGGGCTTAGAATTGTCTTTTATTTAAAAATAAGAAGCTTCCCCCCAGCAGTGCATTATTAAGCACTGACAGTGTGCTCAGTACTGTATGTGGCATAAAATGAAGATGGTCTTTCCCGTGAGAGAGCTCACAATCCAAAGAGAAACGGAATGGAATGGAAAAGCTGATACATTTGCTAGTACAACTGAGCTTTCATTAATGGCCTCTAACCTGCAAAAGAAAATCAAGACTAAATTACTAACTGAATCTGCTAAGTATTTTCATTTCCTATTATTTCCTGCTTCCTATTATTACATGTAAATCCAAACCCAGGATTTCTACCATTGATTTCCATGGAACAAAATGCCATCTAGTGGTAAATGAAAAATATTTAGAACATTTCTCTGTACTAAGTTTCATGAAGCTATATATATTTCAGATAGTCTACCACATTTTACAGCAACTCATGTTTTCTTTTCTTTTACTGAGAAACTTCCCTATCAAAGACACTGATTAAAGACATAGGAAACTTATTTAAATGGTTTGTTAATAAGATAATTTACAGACATGAGTTGCAACACAATTGGAAAAATGATCACTTTCTAAAGTCTTGTCTCGACACATAACCCAGCTTGCATCAATTTAATGACATCTGTTTTTAAACCCACTTAGGTCATGTCTACACTACAAGCATTGGTAGATGCAAGTTACGTTGGCATACAACTGCCAAAGTCCATCTATTGCTCACGCACGTGCACACTTGGCTACTTGCATCTGACTGTGTGTACTCACCAGGAGTGCTTGTGTCAATGCAAAGTGCAGTGCGCCACAGGTAGGTATCCCAGTGTGTCACATACTGCTGTCCAGCACAGTGCCTTTTGGGAATTTTTTGCAGTATGTTGTGGAATAGAAAATGGCTCAACCAGGAATCTCTGAGAGCTAAGGGTCAAGGTCCCAACATGCAACTTTCTCCATCCCTTAATGCCATCCATATTCTATAATTTTCATGCCTTTTTTAAAAAATCCCACAAACCCGTTCAGCCCTTTTCAGTGTCCGCCATTTCTGATAGAAGCATGGAGCCCACAGAACTCTCCACTATTTCTATGAACATGGCAAATACCAGGGCTCATGATTTTCCAGTATTTGCAGACCTGCTGGAAGTATTGCAACAATGGGGGATATGAGGAGTTCAAGGACAATTTACAAATGGACATAGAGAAAAACAATTCAAGGTTGTTGGTGGCATTCGCAGAGTAGCTGCAGGCAGTGAAGCACCACTATTGAGGCTGAGAAATGAGCACTAATTGGTGGGATCATATCAAAATGCAGGTATAGACTGAACACCAGGAGCTGCAGAACTTTTGGATGTGAAAGGCCACATTCCGGGATCCGTGTGCCATGCTCACCCCAGCCTTCTGGCACAGGGATGCCAGAATCAGAGCTGCATTGACACTGGAGAAGTGAGTGGTGATAACAGTCCAGAGGCTTGCAACATCAGATTGCTACTGGTCAGTGGGAAATCACTTTGGAGTTAGCAAATCCATATTGGAGGCTGTTGTCAAAAAATGTGTAGGGCCATTAAACATCCCCTGCTATGCAGAACTGTGACTTGGCAATGGGGATGGATTTGAAGCAATGGGGTTCCCAAGCTGGAATAGATGGCATGTGTATCTGTATTTTGGCACCAGCCCACCTTGCAACAGAGTACATCAACAGAAAGGGCTATTCTTCTGTGGTTATACAAGCGTTGGTGGATCACCAGGGATGCTTCACTGATATCAGTTTGGGCTGGTCTGGGAAGGTGCATGATGCTTGTATCTTTAAAAACACAGGACTATTCAGAAACATGCAAGGAGGGACATTCTTTCCTGACCAGCGGATTACCACTGTGATACTGAAATGCCAATAGCGATACTGGGAGACCCTACCCCTTGCTATCCTGGCTCATGAAGCCATACTCTGGCCACTCAACAGCATCAAGGACAGATTCAACTACTGGCTCATCACATGCAGTCTAACACAAGCACATTCAACAGAGATCCTGAAGTGTTTACTCACTCAATTGGACCTCAGTGAGAAAAAATATTCCAATGGTTACAGTGGCCTGTTGTGTCCTGCATAATATCTGTGAGGCGAAGTGGGGAAAGCTGCAGCCAGGGTGCAGGGCAAAGGTGGAGTGTCTGCCTGCTCAGTTTGTACAGCCAAACACAAGGACCATTACAAGAGCTAAGTGTGGGGCTATACAGGTGAGGAAAGCTTTGAAAGAGTGACTTTAATGGTCAGCCACAGTAGTGTTCTGTGCGGGAATGTTCTCAGGGCCTGGAACTTTGGGTGCTGCTAAGAATTGTGGAGTGCTTGCCGTACATTAACAAGTACTGCATGCTTTGAGTACCGCTATGCATTCTGCAATGTGTGTGTGTGTGTGTGAACTAATAGAGATACTTTTGTTCACCAAAAATAGAAATTGATTGAGTGGGGAAAACAGTACAGAAAACCCCCTCCAGGCAATTTTAATACAGATTTTAAACATAAATTAACTGTGGAACATTGGAATTGGAAAGGCAGCAAACATGTCTGTCCATTTCGTGGGCGGGGGTGGGGGGAATGGGGGAGAAAGAATTTTAGGTTGCATGAAGCAATAAAATTTTAGTCCCTGTTACTTGGATACAAGGACAGAACCATAATATTGAATACAGACACTGTTTTCCACAGGCACTGGAGTTTTTAGCTGAAATCTCACTCCTGGGGGTAACAAAGGCACAGAAAGAACAGCTGCCACTGGCATCCCGAAGCCACCCAGGCTTGTATGCTGCTAGCCTGATTACTGTAATAATGCCAGCCGAACTCATCGCGGAGTAGTGTGGGAAAGTGTCCTACCATGGAGGAATTAATAAGGCAGCCATCCCGAGAAACCTTCAGGAGAGGATTTCAAAGTAGCTCCATGAAAGTTTTATCAAGATCTTTCAATAGTATTCAAAGGATATCTCTATGTACATAACCAAACTGCTCTGCGTGGCTTCCCCCCCAACTCACTCAATAGGGGAATGAAAAGCAGATACCAACTCTACCTCTGTTGCAGTGCTACCTGTTGGGGATGGTCTGGGGGATATATTTAAATGTAAACATTGTAAGGACAAATACACGCACACACTTACCCAAAGTCCCTTCCCCTTCAGCAGGCTCATCTGTGCTCAGTTGGCAGGACTGGCTAGACTGGGGTAGAGTCTTGAACAGCTCATGGCTCACAGCATGGAGCCGCCCCGCTGCATCTCCCCCACCTCCTCCCTGTTCGTAGCAGGAGGCTCTGGCTCCTTTGAGGTATCTGTGGTGGCCTGTAGGGTGCTGGGGTATGGCATGCAGCTTGTTGTAAAAGTGGCAGGTCCGTGGCTCAGCACCAGATCTATTGTTGGCCTGGCTTTGTGGTATGCCTGGCACAGTTCCTTTCTTTCACACGGCACTCCTGGGGTCCCTGTTGTACCCTTGTGCCTGCATCCCCATGCAATCTGTCCATAGAGGTCCATATTTCTACAGCTGTTCCATGGCTGTGCTGACACAGCATCTTCTCCCCACAGGTCCAGAGATCCAGTAACTACTCCAAGCACAAATGCATCTAGTGCATAGGGTCAGCATGGTCAGTTGGGCAGTTGCACAAACAGAGAGAGCTGCTAGGTGTCCTTGCCAAGTTGGCTTCCAGTCTTTGCGACCCCTGGGCAGTGGAGTTTAACATTGTGACCAGATCAATTGGTGTCCCAGAGAATAGTGGGACTGCTGCTGGAGGACAGTTAGGATTGACACAGATCATATAGTGTCTACAATCACATTGTGTGAACTTAGGTTAACCATGGCCATTGAGGGAGGTGGTTCTACTGTGCTGCTGTAAAAGGGCATTGGTGGCTCCTTGGTCCCTCCTGCTCTTTGCCTGTGGCACACAACAGTGTAGTCTCCTGAAGACCTAAATACTTAACCTTAGCCAAAGTTATTGGGCTCCATATAGGGGTAAGTGGGTGAAATTAAGCCACCTGGGATATAAAGGAGGTCAGTCTAGATCAGTGGTTCTCAACCTATTTACCACCGTGGACCACATATGCAGCTCTCTGTGTGTTGTGTGGGCTGCATCCACACAATATATATACTACCTGTATGGCCCTGAGGATGTCACTGTGGCCACAGCTGTGTACTGATTGGGCTGCGGGTTGAGAACCACTGGTCTAGATGACCTATTTGTACGTAATCTTTAAGGGAATTCTCATTAAAGCCACCCTTGCAGCTCACTTCTGTGGAAGCTCCACGTACATATACCACTACCACAATACTAGTGCTCTTGGAGCATCTGCTGAAAACAAGAAGTCTTCCCCACCATCATAAGTGTTAGAAGTTGGATGTTTGCCTTCATCCCTGTGATGACGGGGACCAACACCTCACTGGAGGAAGAAATGTTACTGCCACCGAACATTCTCAGCAAGTACTGCAACAGGAACATCAAGAACTCCCGTCACAAGACTACCATGGTTACAGACGCAGGCTTGGTAAAAGCTATGCCTCCTTTTCTTCACCCTTTCTCCGGTAGGAGCTATCACAGTTTATTTTGGCCTGGAAGATCAGAAAATGCAGCAATTCTGCTCTATGAAATGGCCAGTTGAGAGAAACACAAAGTGTAGGAGAGCTGCACTCTTCCCACTGTGGAAATTTTCTCTTGAATCCTGACCTCTTGCATGGGATCACAGTACATTGCTGGTATGCCAAAGCCCAGCCTGGGTTTTCTTGCCACATTTAATTTGCTCAGACTTGACTTTTCCAGGCACATCTGTAAGAAGAGACTTGTGGCCACACTAAATTATAAGGAGACTTAAGGCCTCATCTACACACAAAAGTTGTACCACTATAACTATGGTCTGGTCTATACTATAGAGTTAGGTCGATGTAAGTTGCCTTGGATCAGTCTATCTGTGCATGTTTCTACATTCAAATTTGGCTCTGGCTGATGTAAGTGCCCTGTTACAGCAGCACAGTAGAACCACCTCCCCCAATGGCCATGGTCAACCTGAAGTTGACGCAATGTGATTGTAGACACTATATGATCTGTGTCAATCCTAACTGTCCTCCAGCAGCAGTCCCACTAACAGTTCCTGAAGATGCGAGCGTCATGTACCTTTCCCGGCCATCCCACATTGATGTTGGTGAAATGTCCCTTGTGATCCACCAGTGCTTGCAGCACTATTGAAAAGTATCCCTTGCGGTTATGTACTCGCCGGCTTCGTGCTCCGGTGCCAAGATAGGGATACGGGTTCCGTCTATGGCCCCATCACAGTTAGGGAATCCCATTGCAGCAAAGCCATCCACTATGACCTGCACATTTCCCAGACTCACTACCCTTGATATCAGCAGATCTTTGATTGCGTTGGCTACTTGCATCACAGCAGCCCCCACAGTAGATTTGCCCACTCCAAATTGATTCCCGACTGACTGGTAGCTGTCTGGGGTTGCAAGCTTCCACAGGACTATAGCCACTCGCTTCTCAACTGTGAGGGCTACTCTCATCTTGATATTCTGGCGCTTTAGGGCAGGGGAAAACAAGTCACAAAGTTCCACGAAAGTGCCCTTACACATGCGAAAGTTTCGCAGTCACTAGGAATCGTCCCAGACCCGCAACACTATGCGGTCCCACCAGCCTGTGCTTGTTTCCCGAGCCCGCAATCGGTGTTCCACGGCATGAACCTGCCCCATTACCACCATGATGCCCACGTTCCCAGGGCCCGTGCTTTGAGAGAAATCTGTGTCCATGTCCTCATCACTCTCGTCACCGCGCTGACGTCGCCTACTCGCCCGGTTTCCCTTTGCCAGGTTCTGGTGCTGCATATACTGCTGGATAATGTGCTCCTAATTGCCAAAGTAAGCTGAGCGGGCTCCATGCTTGCCGTGGTATGGCATCTGCACAAAAAAAAGGAGCGGAACAATTGTCTGCTGTTGCCCTGACGGAGGGAGGGGTGACTGACAACATGGCTTACAGGGTTGGCTTACAGGGAATTAAAATCAACAAAGGGGGTGGCTTTACATCAAGGAGAAACAAGAACAACTGTCGCATGGAATGGCCCCCCCCCAAGGATTGAGCTCAAAACCCTGAGTTTAGCTGGCCAATGCTCAACCCACTGAGCTATCCCTCCCCCTGGTATTCCAGGCAGGACTGAATCTCCATTAAACTTTTCAAGGTGCCCCTGACAGACCTCACCGAAACAATTGTCGGCCGATGCTTTCATGGAGGGAGGGAGGGAGGGGGGAGCAAATGAATACAAAACAAATCTGGTTTATTTCTCATTTTGATCCATTCCATCTATCTTTTACATCTTTGGCTGGCAGCAGATGGTGCAGTAGGACTGCTAGCCATCCTTATCTCCTGGCTGCTTGGCATAAGATGGTGCAATAGGACTGCCGGCAGGACTAAAGAGAATGACCTGGTCGAGTCACTCCTATTTCAGACCCTGTGCCCATGTCTGCCCAGGCGCTCCTGACTGACCTTACCGAGGCGGCCAGGAGCACCTCGGACATGATGACGATGGTTATCAGGCCTATTGCACCGTCTGCTGCCACAAGGCAATGGGTTGCTGCTGCTGTGTAGCAATGCAGTACCGCGTCTGCCAGCACCCAGGAGACGTACGGTGACGGTTAGCTGAGCAGGCTCCGTGCTTGTTGTGGTATGGCGTCTGCACAGGTAACTCAGGAAAAAAGGAGCAAAACGATTGTCTGCCGTTGCTTTCATGGAGGGAGGGAGGAAGGGAGGTCCTGATGACATGTACCCAGAACCACCCGCGACAATGTTTTTTGCCCCATCAGGCATTGGGATTTCAACCCAGAATTCCAATGGGCGGCGGAGACTGCGGGAACTGTGGGATAGCTACCCACAGTGCAACGCTCCGGAAGTCGACGATAACCTCGGTACTGTGGAAGCACCCCGCTGAGTTAATGCACTTAATGCACTTAGAGCATTTTGTGTGGGGACACACACAATCACCTATATAAAAACGATTTCTAAAAAACTGACTTCTCTAAGTTCGACCTAATTTCGTAGTGTAGACATACCCTCAGAGATTACACATTGGAAGCTAAACTAAATTCTATACATGACAAAGGTATCTACAGAGCTGTTTTCCTGCTGTTAAGAGATCCTGTCATAGGAGCTATATCTATGGTAAGATGCCAAACCTATTCATCAGGTAACACTTCACAATGTTCTTATTTATACTATTTTCCATTAACACCGGACAGCTTTAATGTATGTTTGTTTTCTTCAAAAAATATTATATTTACAAGCTAGCTTTGTGAATGATGCAGAAGGAGAAAACCAAAGGAAAGGCAGGTGGACTGACAAAGTGCAAGTATCAGAGTAGCAGCCGTGTTAGTCTGTATCCTCAAAAAGAAAAGGAGTACTTGTGGCACCTTAGAGACTAATAAATTTATTTGCGCATAAGCGTTCATGAGCTATAGCTCACTTCATCGGATGCATTCAGTGGAAAATACAGTGGAGAGATTTTATGTACACAGAGAACATGAAACAATGAGTGTTACCATACACACTGTAATGAGCGTGATCGGGTAAGGTGAGCTATTACCAGCAGGAGAGAAAAAAAACCAAAATCTTTTGTAGTGAAAATCAAGATGGGCCATTTCCAGTTGACAAGAATGTGTGAGGAACAGTGGGGGGGGGGGGAAATAAACATGGGGAAATAGTTTTACTTTGTGTAATGACACATCCACTCCCAGTCTTTATTCAAGCCTAATGTAATGGTGTCCAGTTTGCAAATTAATTCCAATTCAGCAGTCTCTCGTTGGACTCTGTTTTTGAAGTTTTTCTGTTGAAGAATTGCGACTTTTAGGTCTGTAATTGAGTGACCCAAGAGATTGAAGTGTTCTTCGACTGGTTTTTGAATGTTATAATTCTTGACGTCTGATTTGTGTCCATTTATTCTTTTACGTAGAGACTGTCCGGTTTGGCCAATGTACATGGCAGAGGGGAATTGCTGGCACATGATGGCATATATCACATTGGGAGTGGAAACAAGAAAATGGTGCGTAAATAAAAAGAAATGAATCCATTGAGCGTAAACAAAAACAAATACAGAGAAGCAAAGCAAGCTGCCAAGTAGGCAGTGAAGAAGGCCAAAGAGAGTACCACAGACAGTGTGTATACTGAGCTTGAAAATGACCCATAGCGGGCTGGCAAAAAGATTTATAGCATTACATAAACTAAATGTAAAGGGAAGGAGTATTGTAAGGTATTGGACAAAAGGATGCTCACACCAGTGCTGACAAAATATGGAGTGTCTGAGGATTTAATATCTCTGGTGAATACAGTGATGTGAATATGTTTTGGAATAACAAGCCCCTTTGAAGTGAAAGTCAGACTGCATTGGGGTCAGCTTTAAGTCCCCTAATGTTTGTCATATTGATGGACGATGTTAGCAGGAAGATCCCAATAGCAAAAGGTGAGAAGCGGCTATATGCAGATGACATCGCAATAAAGGTATCCTCAAAAGAAGACTTAGAGGAAATAGTAAACCAGTGGTATGCCCAGATAAGGTGGCATGGGATGAAAAAGAATAGATAGCCATTGATTGACCTATCCTCAATTAACTTATTAGCCAAGATGGTCAGGGATGCAACCCCATGCTCTGGGTGTACCAAAGCCTCTGACTGCCAGATGCTGGGACTGGACGACAGGGAATGGATCATGCAATAACTGCCCTGTTCTGTTTGTTCCCTCTGAAGCATTTGGCGTTGGCCACTGTTGGAAGACAGGATACTGAGTCAGATGGACCATTGGTCTGACCCAGTATGGCCGTTCTTATTTTCTTATGTAAAATTAGTATGATTAAGACTGAGGTCCTGTGGACCAGTAGAGGTGCCACAGGGAAATTGGACATATATGTTAATGGAGTAAGACTAAACCAGGCTAACCAGTTCAAGTACCTTAGCAGTTGGGTTACAGAAGACGGTGAGCTTGAATGTGAGATACAGTCCAAACTGGGCAGTGCTGGAAGAGTGTGGCAAAACATCTCTTATGACAATTATATGCCACTCAGACTAAAAGCGCTAATGTGTAGAATGCTGGTGCAACCCTCAATGCTGTATGGTGCAGAAACATGGGTGACAGACACCTTCAGTACCCACAGGTGTTTGTGATGAGATGACTTTGCGCCCTAAGAGGAGCTGCACAAAGACAGATTTCTGGATGGAAGTCAACAAAATCCAGGAAACATGATTTCTGGATGTGGCAGACAAAATCCAGGAAACACGACTTCACTGGTTTGGACACATGAAGAATGAATGAAGGGGACCTGGTAAGACAGAATAGCAGGAGAGGGTGCTAGGAAAGAGATCACGAGCATAGTCAAGGAAGCAACTATAGATTGCACCAAAATTGGGTTGGGTTGCCTCAGATAGATGAAGATAGCAGATGCTTGGATGGCAATCTGACTGCAGCTGATGAGATAAGAGGAAGACAAAGAAGCTGTGTGAATTATTTGCTGTGAATCAGAAACAAATGAGATTTACAGTAACTGGAAGGTAAGTTGCCAACCTATTGGTTTCAATGGTGTTATTTACTTGTGCAGGCGTGGCTCCACTAATTAGGTGCCTAGACCCTGGAAAAGATGCACATGTAAGGTGGGGTGGTGGCCTTGGGCGGAAGGGGCAGTGGGGTGAGAAGAGGGGGTGAGAGGAATTTGGGACGTGCAGGGCTGCAGCGGCCAGAAAAAGAGACGACTTTCCCCAGCTCCAGGGCTGCAGCTGCTGGGGAGAGACGGCCCTGCTTCCCAGTCTCAGCTCTGTGGCTGTAGTGGCAGGGGAAAGACCCCCCCGCCCTCCTTCTCAGCCCCAGCTTGGGGGCTTCTGCAATGGGTGAGAGAGGGATAGACCCCCCCATCCTTCCTACCCCCAGCTCGGGGGCTGATGTGACTGGGGAGAGAGGGCACATCCATCTCATTAGAAAGGTAAGACTACTTATATTAAAATATGAGTTGTGTGCTTTTATTTGTAGAATAAAATAACTTAAATTATTATTAAGGGGTTTTTTTTATATAGTGCTTTTATCCAAAGCGCTTTGCAATAGTTAGCTAATGGTACAAACAACATTAGGAAAGATCATTAAGTGGTCCGGCGAGACCCTCAGTAATTTTAAAGTGGTCCATGGAAAAAAAAAGAGAACCACTGCTGTAATCCATTCCCCTTCCAAAGCAGATTGACCCCAGGCACAGAGAGTATATTAATTATTAACCTTTACTAGTTGCTCTCAGTGGCAAATAAAGTGTTAAATATTTGTCACAAACAAATATTTCAAGGTATGTTTTAGACTCAATGTTCCTTTTCTTCAAATTGTTACCAGTGGAATAAAATTCTCAAGATTATAGATATTTAGCACCCGTTATTGTTTTTTATAAGAAATACATGTTAAAAAGAGTAAATAGTTTTGTAAAACTTTAGAAAGGGGATGGGGGTCCAAATTTGAATCAATTTAAATCAAAATTCCCTCTGCCTTAAATTAGGCCCCAGATTTAGGGTTCTCTGTTGTAAAGAGCAAATTTACAGCCTCCTCTGCTCCCAAAGGGCCTGATCGCGATTGCTGCTGAGCATCTTAGGTTTCCACTGTGTCCAGTGGGAATTGTGGGTGCTCAGTACTTCTTAGGAGTTAGCTGGGAGCACACTTCACTGAGCTGTGCTTAAATCGTTGTTATTGTTGGGTGTACTAAAATGTGTTGGCATGATAAGGTGTTATGTAATTTTAAGATAATGTTATTATTAAACAAACAGCCATGTTAATTTCAGTTTCATTCAAATCACTGGGTGTGGGGGAAGGAATAATGTTTGTTTTGTTAACTTTGGGTTAGATTCTTTCTAAGCTGCACCTCCCGCAAGAGGATGGGGGTTGAGATAGATTTACATCATCTTCACACCTTTCGCCTGCTCCAGGGGCTGCTATGCTCTTTGGGTAAATTAGAGCAGCCTCTGCACAAAGCACTGACATAAGGCTGCCACTCCTGGCATGACTATGGCCACTCCCCCTTACATTCCTAGCAAGTCACGCTGCCAGGGTATGCAGGGGAGATGGGCAGCACCAGGCTGTGAATGTTAGCCCTACACTGAGCAAATTTTTCCAGGGGCTGTTGTGGTTTCTTTGTTTTCTGCACGATGCTAGCATAGGAGCCAGAATAAGGGTCTGTGCCAATAAGTCATTTGAGATATTGTTGTAGCATGTCATATTGATTTGAAAACTCAGGTCAGTCTCAGAATACTTTCTGGCAAAGACCTCACCATAATAAGTAATTGTGAAATGACTGACACACTTCCTTAGACTTAAGCGGTAATAGTAATAGCAGTAGAGATAACATCAGACTGAGTGAAAATAGTGATCAGATTAATCTCACTGATCCTAACAATTCTAGCATTGATAATACTTATAACAAAAGTGTTACTTTCTCTGAATAGGAAGCATATTTCTAGTGAAAACAAGCAGTTCATTAAATAGCAGGAAATGCTTCTGTACAGCAGAAAAGTAAAAGTTGGTTATTTAATTCAAGGAAAATGGAGTAAAAGCTGGTTGTTTAATTCCAGGAAATATAAGAAAAACAGTTTAAAGATCCAACTCCTTTAAAAAAAAAAATTTGGGGAGAAAATGTATGCATTCTTTAAGCAGAGTGGAAAAGGCAATTTTGTGTTCTCTGTTGTTTTCACAAATATTAGTTTTCTATTTCACTATCCCTTTTTTCTTCTCCAAATTTCTCATTAGCAGAGCTGGTCAGAGAAGCACTGGTGGAACCATATTCCATTGATATAAAAATGCTTTGCAAAATTGGGTCTATCTTGCCAGATTTTCATTTCAGAAAAAATATGGAAGAAAAAGTTCTGATAATGTCAAAACATCCCATTTGAATAGTTTTGGAATTAAATGTTTTGACTTTTTTGGTTTGAAAGGACTTTTCATTTCAATTTTAAAAATTTTGTATTGTGTAATATAATACAAAATAAAAAGTCAAAATTGAAGTGTTTCATTTTTGTCTAAACAAAATGTTTTGATTCACAACAAACATTTTTTTCAATTTTCCTTCAAAAATTTCAGTTTTTGTTCCTATTCTGAACAAAACCAGATTTTGAGATCTCAAAATCTTTCACAAAATGGAACTTCCGTCCTCTGCACAGCTCTACTCATTAGCATGTTGGAGTAGGGGCACTGGTTTGAAAACTGACTGCAAAGTTGTATGTGTGGGGGATATTTTAAGGAGCAGAAGTTAGCTAAATAATATGATAGTCTGAACTGTTATGTGCAAGCAAGTGAATTCACTGGGTAAAAAAGTTCAAATTTTGATGGAGGAAGTGAATGCTGGGGACCTAAGTTTGTAACTGCTTTGCTGAAAGACTGCACTACTTTTATACACCTACTGGGCCTAATCCTGCAACCTTTGGCCATGTGAACAGTCTTTATGCACAAAAGTTGGCTCCATTCTTTGCAGTAAGAAAAGGAGTACTTGTGGCACCTTAGAGACTAACCAATTTATTAGAGCATAAGCTTTCGTGAGCTACAGCTCACTTCATCAGATGCATATCGTGGAAACTGCAGCAGACTTTATATATACACAGAGAATATGAACCAATACCTCCTCCCACCCCACTGTCCTGCTGGTAATAGCTTATCTAAAGTGATCATTAGGTGGGCCATTTCCAGCACAAATCCAGGTTTTCTCACCCTCCACCCCCCCACACAAATTCACTCTCCTGCTGGTGATAGCCCATCCAAAGTGACAACTCTTTACACAATGTGCATGACAATCAACTTGGGCTATTTCCTGCACAAATCCAGGTTTTCTCACATCCCCCTCCACCCCCATACACACACAAACTCACTCTCCTGCTGGTAATAGCTCATCCAAACTGACCACTCTTCAAGTTAAAATCCAAGTTAAACCAGAACATCGGGGGGGGGGGGTAGGAAAAAACAAGAGGAAACAGGCTACCTTGCATAATGACTTAGCCACTCCCAGTCTCTATTTAAGCCTAAATTAATAGTATCCAATTTGCAAATGAATTCCAATTCAGCAGTTTCTCGCTGGAGTCTGGATTTGAAGTTTTTTTGTTTTAAGATAGCGACCTTCATGTCTGTGATTGCGTGACCAGAGAGATTGAAGTGTTCTCCGACTGGTTTATGAATGTTATAATTCTTGACATCTGATTTGTGTCCATTTATTCTTTTACGTAGAGACTGTCCAGTTTGACCAATGTACATGGCAGAGGGGCATTGCTGGCACATGATGGCATATATCACATTGGTGGATGTGCAGGTGAATGAGCCTCTGATAGTGTGGCTGATGTTATTAGGCCCTGTGATGGTTACTCTGAAACCATTCTTTGCAGTGGGATTAGTTGTAGGTACAGGTTCAAGTCCCTGCTCCGCTTAATTTATAGCGATTTGGAATGAAAAAACTCTGCTCTGAATCAGGCAGAACAGCGATACACATGCCAGGATAGAGCCCTAGCCACCACACTTTGGAATCTTTCTCTCTTTCCTGTTTCACCACAGAGAGCCCTTGACCCCAAAAAGACCTTCAGCCACAGTTCTGTTTTTATAACAAACCCAAATTTTGAAAGTTGTTGCAAAAAAGAATTGTTGTTCTCTGGACACCTCTATTGGATAAACAGGAAAAAAAAATCTGTGATTTTGCAGTCCATATTCTTTATGGAAATATGCTTATGAATATGACATAACTGGAATATGCTTTATGCTAAATATTCCTGGTATGATGTCATTAGAAAGCTTTTAATCTACTAAGCGTGTTCATCCTATTTGTTTGCATGTGTTACTTCTATATCTGGAGTTAGGAGAATAAGATATAAACTTGTATCACTGATGTAAACATATGACATGGAGGCCATTAAGGGTGCTCCAGAAACAATCAGTTGTAAATGGCCTTATTTACTTGAAAGCCTTCCTGTATACTTGTGGGCCAGCCCAAGGGGAATGGAGACTAGGGGTCTTACAGTGACATGTGACCATGTCACCTGATAATGAAATCCATCTTAAATCTGGTACTTTTCCATTTAGGAGGAGGAGTGGGGACCCAGAGAAACAAAAGATTCCCGCCTTTTATAGCCAAAGTTATAAAAGGGAATGGAGCAGGACAAAGGAGGCTGCCAGTCATGAGAGAACCCCTGCTTACCACCTGAGATGTCTGCTGGAACTAACAAAGACTGTACCACGAAAATGATTGGCCCAGACTAGGAAGGAGTCTAGTCTGTGAAAGAAGCTTATTGGAACATCTCTGAGGGTGAGATATTACCTGTAATCAGTTTCTTAATGTATTAGGCTTAGAATTGCATGTTTTTGCTTTATTTTGCTTGGTGACTGTCATAAATATAAAGGGAAGGGTAAACCCCTTTGAAATCCCTCCTGGCCAGGGGAAAGCTCCTCTCACCTGTAAAGGGTTAAGAAGCTAAAGGTAACCTCGCTGGCACCTGACCAAAATGACCAATGAGGAGACAAGATACTTTCAAAAGCTGGGAGGAGGGAGAGAAACAAAGGGTCTGGGTCTGTCTGTAGTCGTCTTGGCCGGGGACAGAACAGGAATGGAGTCTTAGAACTTTTAGTAAGTAATCTAGCTAGGTATGTGTTAGATTATGATTTCTTTAAATGGCTGAGAAAAGAATTGTGCTGAATAGAATAACTATTTCTGTCTGTGTATCTTTTTTGTAACTTAAGGTTTTGCCTAGAGGGGTTCTCTATGTTTTTGAATCTAATTACCCTGTAAGATATCTACCATCCTGATTTTACAGGGGGGATTTCTTTATTTCTATTTACTTCTATTTTTTATTAAAAGTCTTCTTGTAAAACACTGAATGCTTTTTCATTGTTCTCAGATCCAAGGGTTTGGGTCTGTGGTCACCTATGCAAATTGGTGAGGCTTTTTATCCAACATTCCCAGGAAAGGGGGGGTGCAAGTGTTGGGAGGATTGTTCATTGTTCTTAAGATCCAAGGGTCTGGATCTGTAGTCACCTAAGCAAATTGGTGAGGCTTTTTACCAAACCTTGTCCAGGAAGTGGGGTGCAAGGTTTTGGGAAGTATTTTGGGGGGAAGGACGCGTCCAAACAGCTCTTCCCCAGTAACCAGTATTAGTTTGGTGGTGGTAGCGGCCAGTCCAAGGATAACGGGGGTAATATTTTGTACCTTGGGGAAGTTTTGACCTAAGCTGGTAAAGATAAGCTTAGGAGGTTTTTCATGCAGGTCCCCACATCTGTACCCTAGAGTTCAGAGTGGGGGAGGAACCGTGACAGTGACTTACTTTGTTCTATCTGTTACTACTTGAAACCACTTGAATCCTACTTTTTATACTTAATAAAATCACTTTAGTTTATCAATAAATCCAGAGTAAGTGATTAATACCTGGGGGAGCAAACAGCTGTGTATATCTCTTTATCAGTGTTATAGAGGGTGGACAATTTATGAATTTACCCTTATAAGCTTTATACAGAATAAAACGGATTTATTTGGGGTTCAGACTCCCAGAAAGGTTAAACACTGGGCACTGGGAAAGTCCCTGTTAACTGAGAAGTCCCTGGGCTGAATGAATCTCCGTTTCAGTGAACTGCAGAGAGCTGTGACCCAACCTCTGGGTCTGTGCTGGAGCTGACTGGAATGTCTAACTCAGCAAGACAGGAGTGGAGGGGCACCTGTTCTGGCAGGAGGGTTGTTCTCAGTGGTATTCCAGCTGATCGAATGACTGTCTCGAGGGGAGTCTCTGTGACCGAACCTGTCACATCATCGCATTGCCTATACACCTTCTTTGAGATTCACAACACTTAAAGTACAGTTCTAGGCTGAAAAATGGCATTGTGGGCCTCTATTTATAGTGTCAGTGATATGTGTATCAAATGAGCTCAATTCATAGATAAAAGTGAAGGTTTTTTTTTCTAACTGCCAGTCCTGGAAACTCTGAGAGTCAAGCTTGGGTTCTTTCTATCTTACATATTGTTACAAATAAAGGTCTTGCAGACTACATTAGGTTCACGGTGACACCTGTGCAATTTCATTGTCTTCAGTGGTGCCTCTGCAGCCCCCATTGCCTTCAGTGCTTTTGCAAAGGTGTAATTGATTATAATTTAAATAATTGGGTTGATATTCAGGATGGATTGGAATTCTGCGCTCATTCAATTTCAGCTGAGCTGGCTCAGCGGGGCTAACAAAAATAAAAAGCAACAGAAAGTTATTTCTGTCACTAATAAGCAAATCTCTCTCAATGCACATGGGGGCGGGCAGATCTATTTAGTAAGAAGTTGCCATTTTTATGTACCTGCTTTTCAGGGTAATAGCGCACTTCAAGTTTTCTTGTGTCTATATGTAAGCAGAATATATTGTACTTCTGACATGTCAGCCATTTGGTGCCTTATATATATCCTTGATTTCACTTTTAAAAGGTGTGGCCCTGGAATTTCTAAACATATGGCAGAAGGGCCATATATTTCTAACATTTCGTATTTCCAAATTTTGATTAAAAAAATCCATGGTTTTTTCCCTTCATTTTTCACCCAGCTATAGGGCTAGTTGAAATTGTAATGATAAATTTCAATTTTTAAGTAAAAAAGTAAATTTTTTTTACTCATGCATTCCCTGTTTCTTCTACCAGCTTTATGCGGCACTGTGAGAGTTGAAGAAATATGTGCCAGTACATTGAGTCTAAATCTCACTGAAAGTCATAAATACCTCACTGTTGAAAATGGGATTTAGGCTCCTAAATCATATAGACGCTTTTGAAAATTTTGCTCATAGTTCTTTACAGTCTCAAAACATTGTACCAGCATTAATTAACTAATCCTCATACAATATCACTGTGAGGCAAGGAAGGATTAATCCCATTTTACAGATGGAGACTGAGAAGTTACCCAAGACCACAAAGCATGAATCTGTGATGTAAATGAAAATGATCCTAATTAAACACAGCTATTTAAAGTAACTGTAAGGAGGGTACACGAAGTAGTAAATAACTACATTTCTTTGGGTATAAATGACAGGTTTCAGAGTAACAGCTGTGTTTGTCTGTATTCGTAAAAAGAAAAGGAGTACTTGTGGCACCTTAGAGACTAACCAATTTATTTGAGCATAAGCTTTCGTGAGCTACAGCTCACTTCATCGGATGCATACTGTGGAACGTACAGAAGATCTTTTTATACACACAAACCATGAAAAAATGGGTGTTTACCACTACAAAACGTTTTCTCTCCCTCCACCCCACTTTCCTGCTGTCTGGTTACGCAATTACAGACATGAAAGTTGCGATATTACAACAGAAAAACTTCAAAACCAGACTCCAGCGAGAGACTGTTGAATTGGAATTCATTTGCAAATTGGATACTATTAACTTAGGCTTGAATAGAGACTGGGAGTGGCTAAGTCATTATGAAGGTAACCTATTTCCCCTTGTTTTTTCCTAACCCCCCCCCCCAGATGTTCTTGTTAAACCCTGGATTTGTGCTGGAGATGGCCCACCTTGATTATCATACACATTGTAAGGAGAGTGATCACTTTAGATAAGCTGTTACCAGCAGGAGAGTGGGGTGGGGGGAGAGAAAACCTTTTGTAGTGGTAAACACCCATTTTTTCATGGTTTGTGTGTATAAAAAGATCTTCTGTACTTTCCACCATATGCATCCGATGAAGTGAGCTGTAGCTCACGAAAGCTTATGCTCAAATAAATTGGTTAGTCTCTAAGGTGCCACAAGTACTTTTCTTTTTGGGTATAAATGATCTGTTTTTTCCCTAAGATTTACTCCAGTGCAAAGCTGCTCTTTCAGGACATTAATGTATATGTATATCTACAGCATATTACAGTATTATTGTGAACATATCAAGAAAGAATAAATGAAATGTAAAAGTAAGAGGTAAAATTTAATTACAGGGTAAATGTGTTGCTGCAGTCCCTTTTACATGTTCCCTGTTCCCAGACTCCAGTTCTGTAAAGTGTTATGCACAGCTGTATGGTTCTGAAGTCTGCATTAACTCCTGCTGAAATAACGGAATGTTTCAGTTGTAACTCCCTGCAGGATCAGAATCAGGGCCTAAGGCTGGAATCTGGATCAAACACTTCTGCAGTTCACAAGGGCTGCCATACTTCCGAGAACAGCAATCCAAAATGACCAGAGCAGCACATACTCTGCAGACCCCCATAGTCCTACACCCTGTATTCTCTTACCAGTCTCCCTAGCTGGACCCTAGGTCACTCATGTACACTTGATCACTTTTATGCTGATACTTTATGGGAGGCAAACTCTCTGTCATTCCACATGAAGGTTTTTTCTCCTTTATTCTTAAAATTAAAATAAAACGAAGTTAAAATGGAATATGACTATTATCTAATTATTTTCCTTCCTCACAGATTTTGTTGTGAAAATTTTGTGGTGTGAGGTACATTGCATTATATCAGGGCTGCCCTTGAAAGCTAGGAATATCCCAGGTCTTGAGACCGGGTCCAGTGTGCCTTTCAATATTACCCAAACAGGTGTTTTCTCCCAGTGTTTCTAGAAACCTGCTGCCTCTGTCCACTTGAGCCAGTAAAACTGAACCAGGCTGGCTGAGTATATATGCACCTTCAGAACCACCCTGAACTAGACCTGGGACTTGTTGCCACCCTGCCCTTCCCATACCCCTAGCCTGAGTCTCCCTCTTCACCCGCAGCTGCTCACACCCTGTGCACACCAGCCTAACACTGTAACCATCCTCTGCTGCTCCCTGCCCCTGCAGGTGCCTCAGTTGTCCCCTGTTTTCACATGGCCGGTGTAGTCGCCCTAGCCCTACCCTGCTCTGTGTGAGACACTGCAAAGCTGAGAGAGACAGGTGGGTGAGGTAACCCCTTTTATTGGACCAAGCTTTGGAGCCACAGGGAGCTGAGCGATGCACAGCCGGGGGAGGCGGGGAGATGTCTTCCCTGCCTGCAGCTGCTGCACGCTCAAAGCCAAAGGGCAGAGTTTGGGAGCCGGGGAGATTCTCCAGGTTTCTTCCCTGCCCCACAAAGCAACCAGTGCCTGCCTCCCTCCCCAGCCGCCGCTGGGTCGGTGCTGTGGGCGCCCCCTCCCTGAGCTCCGGCTAGCAGGGCCTGCTTGGAGGCTGGGGATGGAGTGGCCCACGAATTCCCTGTTGCTATGGGAACTCACGCAGTCATCCGCGGGCTGGTCTGGGAGGCAGGAGAAGGAGAAGCCGGTCATGTGGTGCGGCAAGATGGCTCCCAGAGCCTGAAGGCTGCAGTGTGAGTGAGTGAGTGAGTGGGCGGGGGGAGAGTGAGCACAGGCTGGCACTGTCTATCCGAGCCATGCAGTCAGCGCTGAGGCAGCGGCGGCTGCTGGCTGCCCCTTTCCCTGCGCTGCACCCTTGGCTTGTGGGCCAGGGAGAACTACAGCCCAGCAGCCCCCCGTGGGTTGTAACTCCCCGCTCTCTCCTGTGCGCATCGCAGCCGCAAGTGGCTGTCCCTGCTGGGCTTCTGACAACATTGTGTCTAACTTTTATTGCAGGGTTTTCTGCCTGCCGCTCTGCGCCCAGCTGATGGGAGAGCTGCTGGGCCAATGCCCATTCCGCGCGGTCTGACCAGCCTTGACGTGATCCTGCGACTTGCCGCGCCTTTACAATGGCCCTAACCTTGTTTGGTAAGTAAAACCCGTCTTTACACCTAGGGCTGCGACTGCTTCATCCTGCTTCCAGGAGAAAGCATAGGGGGTGGGGGTATGTCTGTGGCTATACAATAATTCTGGGCTGTCTGGAGTGCCTTGTACAGGGATGATGGCTAGCGAGATAAGGCTGGTCGGTCTCTCCCATTGTTTCCCAAGGCAGAGCCTATGGGCGTGTGCTCCTTCTGTTCATTTCAGGCTTGTAAAGTAATAGCTAGCTACAGTTATTGGGCACTGCAGTCTTAGGCTGCAGATATTTTCAAGCGTGAGCACTCTAGTTACACATCACTTGATTATTACTATAAAGTTGATTGTTTTGCAAAAAAAACAAAACAACAAATCCCCCCACCCCAGAGTTAGTTCTTTATAGCCCAAAAGCTATTACTACTGTGCTGTGCACAAGACTAGCGTTTACTGAGATAGTTCAATGCCATGGACATTGCACTGAAAGTATGTTTGAATGGTAATATAAATAAAAGTTATACTGCTTTAAAAAGAGCTCTAATGGCAAGAAGAATTGTACAGCAAAATGATGAATTAGCTAATGAGACAACCTCCTTCTTCTGGGAATAGCTCTGTATAGTGCTTAATTGCCCATAACAATTAGATGTGTTTCTTTAATTATATTTAATAGTACAAATTCAAGAAAGAACATAGCATCTAGAGGTTATGAGTGTTGTCTTTGAGTGTTTTTATAACATAGGACAATGTGTTGGAAAACAAAATGTAAAGACTACAATTTTAACTGTGGAACATATGGTTTCTCTTAAATAAGATTATTAAGCTTTATTGTGCATGTTACTTATTTTGCAATTAAAAAAGGTATTGGGTGGCACAAAGTCCATTTACTTAATTATGCTAAAACCAGCAATACAAAGGAAGCAAAAATTAACATGATTAATATTAACATAATATTAATTGGAACCAATTTCATTGCTCTCATAAACAACTCATGGATGCCTCTTAATTCAGAAATGCTTTCCAGTAAGTAATTTTACATAATTACCGTTTACGTGAATTGTGTTTTTAATGTTTTTTACTCCTTGTGTAAATAATTTGGTTCGATTTATTTTATGACTCTGAGGTTAGTGCAAAGTCTTATAGGTATCAGACTTGATTCTTCACTCTTTCTGCTTATAATTATTGTAGTATATTGTACCTTCTGAAGACCAGATGCAGCATGGGTACTGAACAGTTCTCTTCAGGTGAAGTCTAGCTGGTATTGCATTTAGCTACAGCGCTGTCATTTGAACTTATATTTCCTGATTCAGTCTTTTAGGGTCCCCAAGATTGTAAACCAAAACAGTTGAAAATGGAACAAACGGTAGGCCCTGATCTTGCCACTGAGTCCTTGTGATGGACCCCTGTGCCTATGCAGAGTCCCATTGACTCAGTGTGGGCGCAGGGGTCTTACGTGATGCCAGTTGCTGGTTTGGGGCTGAAATTCACTCCTTTGCCAATGCAGGATGTAAGGACCAAATAGCAATTTGATGTTTATATGCTTATATTACTGTATATATTAAATAATATCAGTATACTTTATCTAGTAGAGAAAGAGATGGCAGGTGTAGGAGGTTAACAGTACAAGACAAGTTTCACAGTTATTCATAAACATTAATAAAATCAAACAACTTTCACACTGTGTAGAAAATAGAGCTACATCATGAACCTTTTACTTACGTTGGTGAGAAGTTACACAGGTAGTTCCATCACAATCGTAATTTGACTATATAATTAATTACAAATAACCAAAACAAACACTGAAGTTAACAATAACAAAAAAGCACTTTTTAGTTATCTACAAGGTGACTTTTCTTTCTCTTCTTGTTTTATTTCATATATGTATTTTATGTACTAGATATGATGCTGCTGGTTTTTTTAAATAACAATTTCAATTACAAAATAAATAGACTTGATAGTACATAGAAAAGGTCAAGTTTCTCTATCATGAGTTTTTTGGATGCACCAATGCCATTTAGGGTATGTCTACACTACGAAATTAGGTCGAATTTATAGAAGTCGGTTTTTTAGAAATCGTTTTTAAATAGTCGATTGTGTGTGTCCCCACACAAAATGCTCTAAGTACATTAACTCGGCGGAGTGCTTCCACAGTACCGAGGATCGGAGTGTTACACTGTGGGTAGCTGTCCCACAGTTCCCGCAGTCTCCGCTGCCCATTGGAATTCTGGGTTGAGATCCCAATGCCTGATGGGGCGAAAAACATGTCTGGGTACATGTCATCAGGCCCTCCTTCCCTTTCTCCTTCTGTGAAAGCAACAGCAGACAATCGTTTTGCGCCTTTTTTTTCTGAGTTACCTGTGCAGACGCCATACCATGGCAAGCATGGAGCCCGCTCAGCTCACTGTCACCGTATGTCTCCTGGGTGCTGGCAGATGCGGTACTGCATTGTTACACAGCAGCAGCAACCTATTGCCTTGTGGCAGCAGACAGTACAATAGGACTGGTAGCCGTCATCGTCATGTCCAAGGTGCTGCTGGCCACATCAGCCAGGAGCGCCTGGGCAGTCATGGGTGCAGGGACTATATTAGGAGTGACTCGACCAGGTCACGCTCTTTAGTCGTACTGTACCATCTTCTGCTGAGCAGCCATGAGATGTGGATGGCATGCAGTCCTTCTGCACCGTCTGCTGCCAGCCAAAGATGTAAAAGATAGATGGAGTAAATCAAAACAAGAAATGGACCAGATTTGTTTTGTACTCATTTGCTTCCCCCTCCCTCCGTCGCTCCGTGAAGTACTGCCTGAAATACTCCTTGATGTAAAGCCACCCCCTATGTTGATTTTAATTCCCTGTAAGCCATGTCGTCAGTCACCCCTCCCTCCATCAGAGCAACGGCAGACAATTGTTCTGTGCCTTTTTTCTGTGCGGACGCCATACCATGGCAAGCATGGAGCCTGCTCAGCTCACTTTGGCAATTAGGAGCACATTAAACACCACACGCATTATCCAGCAGTATATGCAGCACCAGAACCTGGCAAAGCAATACCGGGCGAGTAGGCAATGTCAGCGCAGTGACATGAGTGATGAGGACATGGACACAGACTTCTCTCCTGCCAATGTGTGCATCATGGTGCTAATGAGGCAGGTTCATGCCGTGGAACGCCGATTGTGGGCCCGGGAAACAAGCACAGACTGGTGGGACCGCATAGTGTTGCAGGTCTGGGATGATTCCCAGTGGCTGTGAAACTTTCACATGTGTAAGGGCACTTTCATGGAACTTTGTGACTTGCTTTCCCCTGCCCTGAAGCGCCAGAATACCAAGATGAGAGCAGCCCTCACAGTTGAGAAGCGAGTGGCAATAGCCCTGTGGAAGCTTGCAACCCCAGACAGCTACCGGTCAGTCGGGAATCAATTTGGAATGGGCAAATCTACTGTGGGGGCTGCTGTGATGCAAATAGCCAACGCAATCAAAGATCTGCTGATATCAGGGGTAGTGAGTCTGGGAAATGTGCAGGTCCTAGTGGATAGCTTTGCTGCAATGGGATTCCCTAACTGTGATGGGGCCATAGATGGAACCCATATCCCTATCTTGGCACCGGAGCACGAAGCCGGCGAGTACATAAACCGCAAGGGGTACTTTTCAATAGTGCTACAAGCACTGGTGTATCACAAGGGACGTTTCACCAATATCTACGTGGGATGGCCGGGAAGGTACATGATGCTCGCATCTTCAGGAACTCTGGTCTGTTTCAAAAGCTGCAGGAAGGGACTTTATTCCCAGACGAGAAAATAACCATTGGGGATGTTGAAATGCCTATCGTTATCCTTGGGGACCCAGCCTACCCCTTAATGCCATGGCTCATGAAGCCGTACACAGGCAGCCTGGACAGTAGTCAGGAGCTGTTCAACTACAGGCTGAGCAAGTGCAGAATGGTGGTAGAATGTGCATTTGGATGTTTAAAGGCGCGCTGGTGCAGTTTACTGACTCGCTTAGACCTCAGCGAAACCAATATTCCCACTGTTATTACTGCTTGCTGTGTGCTCCACAATATCTGTGAGAGTAAGGGGGAGATGTTTATGGCGGGGTGGGAGGTTGAGGCAAATCGTCTGGCCTCTGGTTAGATGCAGCCAGACACCAGGGTGGTTAGAAGAGCACAGGAGGGCGCAGTGAGCATCAGAGAAGCTTTGAAAACCAGTTTCATGACTGGCCAGGCTATGGTGTGAAAGTTCTGTTTGTTTGTCCTTGATGAACCCCCCCCACAACCTCAGCTCTTGCTTCATTCTACTTCCCTGTAAGCTAACCACCCTCCCCTCCCCCCTTCGATCACCGCTTGCAGAGGTAATAAAGTCATTGTTGCTTCACATTCATGCATTCTTTATTAATTCATCACACAAATAGGGGGATAACTGTCAAGGTAGCCCGAGAGAGGTAGTGGAGGATGGAAGTACTGGGTGGGATGGTGGAGGAGGGAAGGACAAGGCCACACGGCACTTTAAAACTTATTGAATGCCAGCCTTCTGTTGCTTGGGCAATTTTCTGGGGTGGAGTGGCTGGGTGACCGGAGGCCTCCCCACCGCATTCTTGGGCGTCTGGGTGAGGAGGCTATGGAACTTGGGGAGGAGGGCGGTTGGTTACACAGGGGCTGTAGCGGCCATCTGTGCTCCTGCTGCCTTTCCTGCAGCTCATCCATAAGCTGGAGCATATGAGTTTGATCCTCCATCAGCCTCAGCATTGAATCCTGCCTCCTCTCATCACCCTGCTGCCACCTATCAGCTTCAGCCCTCTCTTCAGCAGGCACCTGTCCTCCCAGTCATTTTGTGCTTTCCTGAACTCTGACATTGTCTGCCTCCACGGATTCGTCTGTGCTCTGTCAGTGTGGGAGGACAGCATGAGGTCAGAGAACATTTCATCGCGAGTGCGTTTTTTTCGCCTTCTAATCTTCGCTAGCCTCTGGGAAGGAGAAGATCCTGTGATCCTTGAAACACATGCAGCTGGTGGAGAAAAAAAAAAGGGACAGTGGTATTTAAAAAGACACATTTTATAGAACAATGGGTACACTCTTTCACGGTAAAACTTGCTGTTAACATTACATACATAGCACATGTGCTTTCGTTACAAGGCCGCATTTTGCCTCCCCCCACCGCGTGACTAACCCCTCTCCCCTCCCCACTCCCAGTGGCTAACAGCGGGGAACATTTCTGTTTAGCCACAGGCAAACAGCCCAGCAGGGAACGGGCACCTCTGAATGTCCCCCTAAGAAAAGCACCCCGTTTCAGCCAGGTGACCATGAATGATATCACTCTCCTGAGGATAACACAGAGAGATAAAGAACGGATGTTGTTTGAATGCCAGCAATACGCTGCAATGCTTTGTTCTGCAATGATTCACGACTATGTTCTACTGGCCTGGCGTGCTAAAGCGTCCTACCACAGTGGACGGAATAAGGCTGCCCTCCCTAGAAACCTTTTGCAAAGGCTTAGGGAGTACATCCAGGAGAGCTTTATGGAGATGTCCCTGGAGGATTTCCGCTCCATCCCCAGACACGTTAACAGACTTTTCAAGTAGCTGTACTGGCCGCAAATGCCAGGGCAAATTAATCATTAAACGCGTTTGCTTTTAAACCATGTATGCTATTTAAAAAGGTACGCTCACCAGAGGTCCCTTCTCCGCCTGGCGGGTCCAGGAGGCAGCCTTGGGTGGGTTCGGGGGGTACTGGCTCCAGGTCCAGGGTGAGAAACAGTTCCTGGCTGTCAGGAAAACCGGTTTCTCCACTTGCTCCCTGTTTGCTATCTTCCTCGTTCTCCAAACCTGCTTCCGTGTTGCCTCCCTCTCCATTGAAGGAATCCAAGCACACGGTTGGGGTAGTGGTGGCTGAACCCCCTAAAATGGCAAGCGGCTCATCATAGAAACGGCACGTTTGGAGCTCTGACCCGGAGCGGCCATTTGCCTCTCTGGTTTTCTGGTAGGCTTACCTCCGCTCCTTAAGTTTCACGCAGCACTGCTTCGGATCCCTGTTATGGCCTCTTTCCTTCATGCCCTGGGAGATTTTGACAAAGGTTTTGGCATTTCGAAAACTGGAACGGAGTTCTGATAGCACGGATTCCTCTCCCCCTACAGCAATCAGATCCCGTACCTCCCGTTCGGTCCATGCTGGAGCTCTTTTGCGATTCTGGGACTCCATCATGGTCACCTCTGCTGATGAGCTCTCCACTCACCTGCAGCTTGCCACACTGGCCAAACAGGAAATGAAATTCAAAAGTTCCCGGGCCTTTTCCTGTCTACCTGACCAGTGCATCTTAGTTGAGAGTGCTGTCCAGAGCGGTCACGATGGAGCACTCTGGGATAGCTCCCGGAGGCCAGTACTGTCTAATTGCATCCACAGTACCCCAAATTTGACCCAGCAAGGCTGATTTCAGCGCTAATCCTCTTGTTGGGGGTGGAGTAAAGAAATCGATTTTAAGAGCCCTTTAAGTTGAAAAAAAGGGCTTCGTCATGTGGATGGGTGCAGGGTTAAATCGATTCAATGTTGCTAAATTCGACCTCAACTCCTAGTGTAGACCAGGGCTTAGACTAACAAGAGTGAAGAAATGTAAAGTGAGGACTTCTACTCTGTCCTCAGTTCACTCTGTTTTGTCTAGTTTTTAATAATATCTTGCACTAGTTGAAGACTCCTGCAGATTCTCAGCTGATGTAACTTGTCATATCTCCATTGACTTCACCCCTTTAAAAAGCACAAAATGGGGAATAAAAAAATCACTATAAAATTACGAATCAGCCCTGTTGATTGTACTGTGAGTAAAATGCATTCTCTCTCTCACACACACATTATATTACAGTACAAAACAAGTTGGGCTTGTTTTAAATGATGCAAAAAGGAGAAGACGACTAAGGGTTTGTTGACAGGGGAAAGTTTTACCAGTTATATTGGTATAATTATACCAATACAGAAAAGGAGTACTTGTGGCACCTTAGAGACTAACAAACTCCTTTTCTTTTTGCAAATACAGACTAACACGGCTGCTACTCTGAAACCTATAGCAATACAGTTATACTGGTATGGTTCCCTGTGTTGATGATTTTATTCCAGAATGAAAAGTGGCTTCTATTGGTTTATCTTCAAAAACAACGTAAACTAAACTGAAAAGGGGCCTCTTAAACTGGAATAAAAGGGTCCGTACACACACAGTTATACCGGTTTAAATTCACACCTTAGCTTATTCCAGTATAACTTTCCCATGCAGAGAGATATTTAACTGTGGATTTACACATTCAAATATGCAGTAGTCTCATTAATGCATTTCTTCTAATGCACTATCAGTATATCACAGATTCAGTCTGGGGCTATGAATGCCAGTGTGTAGTTCATTGTGTGCTACATTGCATGCAAAAATTAGAAATGAACAGCTATATCGGTTTGGGGGAAAATCCACCAAGGATGCTAGATCCTTTCCAATGGCATCTGGAAGGTGTGTATGATTAGGGAGGTTTAGTTATAATGTTCCCTCTCTCCACTTTCAAGATTGTATTATCTAATGATTGCATTAGATGGGGTAGAGGGAACTGGGACAGCAGACTGTGGTGGCAAGGGCATCTAGTGTTGTCAAGGCTAATGCCCCACTCTGGCACTTCAAGTGCAGAAAGTGGGGAGGCTCGCAAAGATTCTAAAAATTAATACTGGCCACTCCAGGCTTGTATTAAACTCCCAAGGTTACAGCTATTCTCTGACCTTGGATTGGTAGATGCTGCCACCACCCAAGTGCAGAACCCCTTTGAGAGCCCAAGAAGGCGCACTTGGGAATTCCTTCGTGGGGTACCCTCAAGCCGTTTCAACCCCCACTCCAGGAAAGAGCTGAGAAAGAGAAAAGAAAAAAAAAAGGAAATCAGCTAATGCCACTAGCTAATTAAACAACATGTGCACAAACCTCTGAATACACAAAAATCCAATTCTGTTCTTAAAAAAGGTAAATTTTATTTATAAAAAAAGAGAAATAAAATACATCTGGGAATGAAGGCTATTGCTAGATTTTAGAAGAGCAACTACAAGGATTAAGCACCAAGAATTGCTTTCTTGAGGTCCAGCTTAAAGGTTACAAGAAAAACAAAAGCACCAAAAAACAGGAATCCACCAGCCATAAAGAAATAAAAGGGATAAACCTAATCGCATCTTCCTAGACATTTCCTGATCTACTTCCATATCTTTGGACAAGGAGTACGTGTGGCACCTTAGAGACTAACAAATTTATTTGAGCATAAGCTTTTGTGGGCTAAAACCCACTTCATTGGATGCATGCAGTGGAAATACAGTAGGAAGATATATACACACACAGAGATCATGAAAAAATGGGTGTTGCCATACCCACTATAATGAGAGTGATCAGTTAAGGTGGGCTATTATCAGCAGGAGAAAAACCCCTTTTGTAGTGATAATCAGGATGGCCCGTTTCCAACAGTTGACAAGAAGGTGTGAGTAACGGGCGGGGAGGAGGATAAGCATGGGGAAATAGTTTTACTTTGTGTAATGACCCATCCACTCCCAGTCTTTATTCAAGCCTAATTGAATGGTGTCCTGTTTGCAAATCAATTCCAATTCAGCAGTTTCTTGTTGGAGTCTGTTTTTGAAGATTTTTGGTGAAGAATTGCCACTTTTAGGTCTGTAATCGAGTGACCAGGGAGATTGACATGTTCTCCGACTGATTTTTGAATGTTATAATTCTTGATGTCTGATTTGTGTGATATATGCCATCATGTGCCAGCAACGCCCCTCTGCCATGTACATTGACCAAACCAGACAGTCTCTATGTAAAAGAATAAATGGACACAAATCAGATGTCAAGAATTATAGCAGGAAATAACTCGGGTGGGGGGCGGCACGGGGAGCTTGGCAGGCTGCAGCAAATAGCTCTACGGGCCGCATGTTTGAGACCCCTGCTTTACAGGTAGAGCAATTACAGAACAGCTACCAAGAGGGATTTTATAGCTGCTGGCTGGCTCGGTGCCCATAAAAGGGAGCTCCCCCACCCTTCATTTATCACAGGTGTATTAAAGATTAAGAAGGATATGTAACTTCTAGGGAATATACAGATAGAAGTGATGACCAAGTGTGGTTTGTCCCCATTTTCACTTGCCAAGTGATGAGGTGCCCTGACATGTACCTTCCTCCCTCCATGCCTTTGTCACCACATTGTAATGTAATGTAATTACTATAATGTGCTTGATGGGAGCTGCACCTGAAGACCACCTGGAAAGTTCAGCTGGAGCAGAACATGGCTGCATGTTAAGTAGTGTTTTGCACCTGAAGAAAGACTGTTAGCCCTCTGCTCCATGATCTGCTTGGCTTCCTCTTTGTTTCCAATTGCAGTTTATTGTGTTGCTTTTGGCCTTTAAAACCTTAATTATTTGGATGCTGGTTACCCTAGGAAATACCTCTCTCCTTATGCCCGTACAATGGCAGTCATGATCGTCTGACATGCTCAAGTCACAGTTGACTAGTGTGAATGCTGCAAGGGCCTGTCCACTTCCCCAGGCCTTCCTGGGGAAGGTGGGAGATTTGATAGACTGTGGAGTGTATTAAGTGGAAGGGATACAGGATGACTTTTCCAGATGGGGAGAGGCCTCCAGCAGAGAGGCTGTGCTCAGGTCAAAGAGAACACGTAGGTTGTTGACTACTGGAACAGTTACTATGCTATGGCCACAATGAAAGAGGATTGAAAGTCTGTCACAACGTTTGTTGGGTGAAAAATAGAGATCTGGCTGACTTATTTGTTGAAAATAATAGATCTGATTAATTCATTCATTTTATGTGTTAATTACTTCCCAACAATTGGTTTAGGAATTTGTTAGCTGTTAGTTCTACTGTTCAACAAAAAGTTAAAGCAAACTTTCATGGCCTGATCAGTATACGTATTTGCTATTCATGATCTGCTATTTACTGCATGTGACTAGTCACCCAGTTCCCATGGTATGGTTTTGGTTGTCTAATTGGATGACCTAAGCTTCATTTAAAGGAAGCAATGATTGTACTTTGAAAGTAATACACTTTTATATTCTGTCTGTTTCAATGATTGCAAATTTCCCTTGATGTTTTATGAATTTGTTTGCTTTTCATAATGGCTCATCAACTCTCGTGTGAATAAAAGAAAAATATTCTAATTGGCCAGGAGAGCTCTTCTATCATGAAGATATTTGCAAATATGATTCATATGTGTATTCATGTTCTTACTGTTCATGAACAATGTGGTGTGGTGGATAAAATCTCCTGAGTGATTAAGAAATAAAAGGGATCAAGTGATGGATCTTTAATCTTGTGAAGTGCTCACATTCTATGGTCAAAAGCATCACAAGCTTGCCAACCGATAAATGACATTAGAGATAGAACCGTGGTTAAAGTGCCCAGGAGGGTTATTTAAGGTGAGGCTGGACAAGGACAGATTATAGAGAATTGGGAAAGATATCAGATGAAAAGGAATTAACAATGATGCCAGTATAAGGAGAAAGAATGGGGGAAACAAAATCAAATATAATATTTGTCCTTTGACTAGGGTCTCCAAAGACCATTGAAACCCAAATATTATACTACTTGCCAACCATGGCCCAACAGACTGAATTTTACAGCTGTGCCATTAAAAGTTGTGCAGTGTAACTGCTGTTTGTCGGCTCTCCTGCTGACAAAAAACTTCTACCCCCAACGAGCAGTGCTGGTCACACTGGCACTTGTCGCCGCAAAACTTGTGTCTTTCAGGGGGGTGGGGGTTTAACACCTCTGAAAGACAAAAGTTTTGTCGTTCAATTGCCAATGTAGATATAGTCTAAATAGTGTCTTCCCCATGAAAGATCACTGGAAGAAAGATGAAAAAGGGCTTCATGCAGGGGTGCCTGAAGGAGGAAAACAGAGTATGTTGCAATTCAAATTGGTCTCTTTTGTAATAATACTTGTCCAAGAATCTCAAAGCACTTTGCAAAGATGGGTAAATACCATTATCCCCATTGCACTAAGGCCCTGTCTATACTAAAAGTGTTGCACCAGTGTAAATAGATTTTAAAGCAATCTAATTAAACTGGCACAAACCTATAAGGTAGATGCACTTAAACCTATTTAACCCTGGCTTAAAATCTCTTAGGATAAATTGGTAAATTTCTGACACAAGCTAAACTGATTTAGGCAATGTTTGAATGGTTAAAGGCCATCTGCATGATGGTTTTCACTGGTTTAACTAAATTGATTTATAATCTATTGAGTTATTTCGGGGCAATGTTTCTAGGACAGACAAGGCCAATATTTAATTTTTTAAAATAGCTAATAATGAAAATGCTTCCTAAAATACAAATAAAGAGTGTTATGGAAGCAAAATTTGCAAGTATTCTTCTGTACAGCCTCAATAGCTGGGGCTTGGGACAGAAAGTGAGTCCTAATACTGAGAATCAGAGGGTTCTTTTCTCTCAGATGCTGTGCTACCCTTCTCTAATTTATAGAATCTAATGAAGCAAATAAGGACAGTAACCTTTAAAGGGTTTTGCTGCCAGTGCAATCTCTGAAAAAAATCAAAAGGGAAAAACATGCTTAGGAACTTGGAAAATAAAACAGATCTCTTAACTGATACAGCGGTATCAATTGATCATAAATTTGGAGCACTGAACGCTTTATAAATGAGGATTTAAAAAAATTCAGTCATGGCTTCTCAATTTAGTATTCTTAAAATTTTGGTTTAATGCAGTGGCTAAAGATAACTCAGGACTTCACTTTAAATATTGGAAAAGAATCTTAAAAGTGGTAGTCGGAGTTCAGGATTACCTGATGAAGATTGATGGGATTGGTTCAATAATGTGTACAGGTAGCTAATGAAAAGAGGTTTTAGAATTGAATACAGAGATGGAGATTACTGTAGGGACACTTAGTAACATTATTTGTTGAGTCTAGTTGGTGTGTGCTCAGAGCTGCAGAGGACCATTGTTAGTCCTACCAGGTAGCAGGTGAAATGCCTGAAGATGTACCAGAGGGTGGAGCAAGAAGTGATGAATCCAAATCCAGTAATGGACCTTCCCCTTCCATTACTGTTACTACCGTCAATTTTTCCCTAGTTGTCTGGCTTGTGGTTCTTGCCGACACACTCAGGGCCCAACTGATTGCCATATTCGGTGTTGGGAATAAATTTTCCCCCGGTCAGATTGGCAGAGACCCTGGGGATTTTTAGCATTCCTCTGCAGCATAAGGCATATGTCATTTGCTGATTTAAACTAGAGTTAAGTGGTGGATTGAAGTCTTTAATCATGATATGAAGACTTTAGTAACTAAACCACAGGTTATGGGTCTATTACAGGAGCGGGTGGGTTTAGTTTTTATGGCCTGCAACGTGCAGGAGGTCAGACTAGATGATCATGATGGTCCCTTCTGGCCTGGAAGCCTGGAAGTAGGCTGTGCTGCACATGCATGTGTGGCTAACTTATCTGCATGGGGTGGAATTTTCAAAAACACTTGGGGCTAGTCTACGCTGGCAAAACTAAAGCACTGCTGCAGCAGCGCTTTAGTGTGGCTTGTGTAGTCACGGCAAAGCGCTTTACAGTTTTACAGCGCTGAAACTTGCTGTGCTCAGGGTTTTTTGTTTGGTTTTTTTTCACACCCCTGAGCGAGAAAGTTGCAGTGCTGTAAGTTGCCAGTGTAGACAAGCCCTCAGTGCTGGCCTAACTGCTCTGTCCCTAAAATCAATAATAAAGCTCCCATTGAGTTCAGTGAGAGCAGAGTTAAGCCAATGCTTCTGAAAATCCCACCCATAGTGAACGTGTATATCTTGTTAGGTGCACGCTGAATGAGGCCAGGTTCCACAGGACCAGAGCAAAACAAAGCAAAACAAGAAAGGGGAGCTTGGCCAGCACTATTCACTTCTCTTATTCAATAATCTAGCGACTCAGTTGTATAATTTTTTTAATTTAATTTAATTTTAAAAAATGATACATCTTACATGACATAAAAAAATATATAAAATAGAAACCTTAGAAATTCCATTTAACCTAAAAACACAAAACATTTAAAAGCAAGAAAATGTCTTATTATGAACCTAAAAGATTCCACTGCCCGCATGATGATACGCAGATACATTCTAATCAAGCACAGAGAATACTTCTTTCATCACAACGCCAATGGCTTTTACTCTGACTTAAAATAAATACTGTCTTCAGCAGTAAGCTTAAATATAAAACCAGCACAGCCCTTTTTTGAAGAGTAGATATTGATATATACAAGCATAACTTATGACACTAATCAGCCCCCAAACAAGTCCATAGACACACAATTTTTTCCAAAAAGGCATTGTTACCGTTTTCCTTGCTCTCGGTGTCAGGCTGAGTCTTAGCTGCTCCACCTTGTGGCCACAGACTATATTGACTGCTCAGCAGAGTGGCTGAGTTAGCTGCCACAAGCCAACTGCTAGCCAGGAATGCAGTTGTGTAGTGACTGGAAGAGTAGGCAGAAGGAATTTCCACATGTAGTGAGGAGTAGTGAGAAACTGGTCTGGCATCTGCTCAAAAATAAAGGGATCCACAGCTGTGGATTTCACAGGTTTTAAGAGCTGGTTGCAGGAAGGGCTGTCCGTACCTTGTGATTTTTAGAAAAAAATGACTAACAAAGTTTTAATCCTTGTCAAGTTTCCTTCCCCACTCTGAACTCTAGGGTACAGATGTGGGGACCTGCATGAAAGACCCCCTAAGCTTATTCTTACCACTTAGGTTAAAAACTTCCTCAAGGTACAAACTTTGCCTTGCCCTTGAACCCTATGCTGCCACCACCAAGCGTGTTAAACAGAGAACAGGGAAAGAGCCCACTTGGAGATATTTTCCCCCCAAAATATCCCCCCAAGCCCTACACCCCCTTTCCTGGGGAAGGCTTGGTAAAAACCCTCACCAATTTGCATAGGTGAACACAGACCCAAACCCTTGGATCTTAAGAACAATGAAAAAGCAATCAGGATCTTAAAAGAAGAATTTTAATTAAAGTAAAAGAATCACCTCTGTAAAAATCAGGATGGTAAAAACCTTACAGGGTAGTCAGATTCAAAACATAGAGAATCCCTTTAGGCAAAACCTTAAGTTACAAAAAGACACAAAAACAGGAATATACATTCCATTCAGCACAGCTTATTTACCAGCCATTTAAACAAAAGAAAATCTAATGCATTTCTAGCTAGATTACTTACTAACTTAACAGAAGTTCTGAAGAGCATTCCTGACCTGGTCCCAGCAAAAGCATCACACAGATAGACAGACCCTTTGTTCCCCCCCCCCCCGCCCCGCCCCAGCTTTGAAAGTAACTTGTCTCCTCATTGGTCATTTTGGTCAGGTGCCAGCGAGGTTATCCTAGCTTCTTAATCCTTTACAGGTGAAAGGGTTTTGCCTCTGGCCAGGAAGGATTTTATAGTTCTGTATACAGAAAGGTGGTTACCCTTCCCTTTATATTTATGACAATCCTCTTGAGAATTTGCATGTTGCAAGGCTGTCTTTGGAAGGAAAAGAGCTGTAAACTCACTGAAAAAATAAGCTAAAGATGAGGTTAGCTTTGGTGTGTTAAAGTATTCAAAATTAAAAACCACTGGGGCTTGTGGCTGTAGCTCCCGGGGCCTCACACACACACCCTGGCTGGTGCAAGATGACTGATGAAAAGAGAGCAATATGGCAGCTTGTATTTTATGTTCAGCCAAGTTAACAGTAATTCATCTCAGTGTCATCACCAAGAGCTCAGTTGCTATATATGGCAGTATAGTGGGGTAGTGTTGCAGATTCCAGTCCTGGGTGGGGGTTGTCCACATCAGAGTGGAAAGTACAGTAGAGAATCGGAAGCTGCAGAGTCAGGGAGGTCTGCATAGTGTCTGAGAGCTCTGGAGCTGAGGTGGCAGCTTGGGCTGGTCAGAACCCTTGGTTAGGATTTTATTTCACCACAAGCAAACATTGATATGACATGAGAGCATGGCTTGATCTTTCATGTAAGCAAATCCACATACCGGAGGCTGGGGGGAAGGAATTGGAATACTGCACCCTCTGGCCTCAGCCCATAGCAAGCTCTGTGTCCCTGTAGCAGATTGCCCTAGTAGCAGCAGGCTCAGCCTTGATCCCGCAAGTGGTTCTGGGCACCAGCATGATGTCCATCACCAACAATGAGGTTCTGTAAAGATGCATGGGTCCGCTTGTGTAGAGCACTTTATGGGATCAGGACCTTAGTTTGGTGATTAACACAAATGATGAAAATGCTTCAGTGCTTGGCAGCATTGAATGTCACAGTGCAGGATGCCCTTTCACCTCTGCCCCAAATTAGCTCAAGCTGGGGGACATTGTGCAGGGAACCAATAAAATGTAAGATGACGTATAAATTAAGTCACTGAAAGATGATGTATAAATTAAGTCACTGACCCTAAAAGGGTGGCAGCTGTGTCTTTTTTCTTTCAATATTTTGTTGCTTTTGTCCTTTCCCTTTATTTTCCTGTCCATTTTCTTCTCTTCCCTTTATCAATTCTCTTTTATTGCCTTGCAAGCCAGAGAAGCCCCTGGCTTCCTTCTTCCTGACAGTCTTTTCCTTCCTTGCTCCCTCTCTCCTTCCTGCTTCGTTCCTTGTCAGAGTGACTGTGCTAGTGACCCTGCAAAAAGTTTTAAAGAACAGGGGGCCTTTATCAGGAAGTGGCTGTCCCAAGGTAACTTATTAATGGGAATTTCCAACTTCAAAAGTGAAGGCAATTAACTTCTCCTGCTAAATACTTGGATTGCCTGTATTGGATTCCCACTTCTTACTATTGGTACATCTGGCAATGGGGGTCAATTAAACATACATGGCCCATTCAGCATGTGGACATAGGAGTACCCCATCACCCAAATGGTTCACTAGTTTGAAAATATAGCAAAAGAACCCTCTGACCAGTGTTGGAGCAATGGAAAAGGGTCACCAGGATAATTCCCATGAAAAAGGGAGCTTGGAGAGATCCAGAATAGGGAGTAACAATAAGCATAGGATTTTTACTGCAGCATAATTTAAGTCTCTGATTCTCACCTGGCAGGGTATAAGCAGGTCTCCTCCATGTCAGACTATTATCTGATGAGAGTGTAGTCAAGAGTCTTTGTAAAAAGTCAATGGGCATGATTTGTTAGGCCCAAAATTTGATCTTCCAGATTTTTCTTCTATGTTTATAGAATCCATATACCTAACTCACTATTTAATGGTTTAGTTCAAAGGTCAATCCTTCTTTCCTGAAAGTGAAATCAGTTAAATGAGATTCCTTACTCAGGTTATACTTTCTCCATTACATGGACACTTGTTCGTTACTGCAGAGTTGCTTATGAGCTGCATGTCTCCTGAGTCCCACTCCAGTGCCCTAGGCACTGGTGTCTCTCTCCTTCTCTCTTCCCCTGCCGTACAGGGTTCCATAGAGAAGCCTGAAGAGCATTTTTCTAAGGGTTTGTTGACTCTTTTAGTGTCAGACTTGGTCTGTTGATATTTTAATTGTTGGATGTAAAGTACACTATGCTTCTATTGTCTTGTTCCTCCCTTCCCCCATGAGTGTGCAGCAGCAACTGCAGAGGGGGCTGACAGGAGATAATACAGTCTGGAGCTGTATTAACTTTGGACCCTGTTTGGCATAGCAATCTGGTGGGTCTGCAGGGGACACTGATGCAAAGCATGACTACTTCTTTTCCCTGACCTTTGTCCACTTCATTGTTACAGCAATGTCTCAGAAAGCTTTATTCAATCATGTAGATATGCCAGAGGAATCTTTAATTTCAACCCAGGTTTTTGATCCACCGGGTGCTGCAGTTTTGTATGTGTTTCTGAAGCACAGCCCGTGCTGTGGACTGCAGTTGTGGAGGAGCTATTTATAAGGATCAAAAACGGAGTTTAAAATGCAGAATGAATTTTTTTGTATGGAGAGATCGTATTTCTAATGAATTATTAGATTGACTAGGACTTGGAGTCAAGAGAACTGCCCTAGCCTGCTGAGTGACCTTTGCCAAGTCGTTTCCCCTCTCTGTACTTCAGTTTCCTGTAAAATGAAGCTAATAAGTCTGACCACCTTTGTAAAGTGCTTTGAGATCTACTGATGAAAAGTGCTGTGTGAGAGCAGGGTGGGGATGTTGGTCTTTTCCCTTTAGATTGTAAGCTTTTCAGGGCAAGGACTGCATCTCACTATAAGTTTGTACAGTGCCTAGCACAGTGGGTCCCAGCCTCATGTAGCATGTGCAGGTGCTACTGGAATGTAAATAATGATCATATAAAATTTTCTGTTCAGAACTCAACCACGATTCTAGTGCCATGCTTCCTTATTTTAAAAAAGGAAATAAATCTAAGTTCTCATTACTCAGACCAGTCTGTCTTTCATAGACTTTAAGGTCAGAAGGGACCATTATGATCATCTAGTCTGACCTCCTGCACAATGCAGGCCACAGAGTCTCACCCACCCACTCCTGCAATAAACCTCTCACCTATATCTGAGCTACAGAAGTCCTCAAATCATGTTTAAAGACTTCAGGGTGCAGAGAATCCTCCAACAAGTGTCCTGTGCCCTACGCTGCAGGGGAAGGCGAAAAAACCCCAGGGCCTCTGCCAATCTGCCCTGGAGGAAAATTCCTTCCCAACCCCAAATATGGCGATCAGCTGAACCTTGAGCATGTGGGCAAGACTCACCAGCCAGATACCCAGGAAAGAATTCTCTGTAGTAACTCAGATCCACCCCATCTAACATCCCATCACAGGCCATTGAGCCTATTTACCACTAATAGTCAAAGATCAATTAATTGCCAAAATCATGTTATTCCATTATACCATCTCCTCCACAAATGTATCAAGTTTAATCTTGAAGCCAGGTAGGTCTTTTGCCCCCACTGCTTCCCTTGATGGTTCACTTCACTCCTCTGATGGTTACAAACCTTCATCTAATTTCAAATCTAAACTTCCTGATGGCCAATTTATATCCATTTGTTCTTGTGTCCACACTGGTACTGTGCTTAAATAATTCCTCTCCCTCCCTGGTATTTATCCCTCTGATATATTTATAGAGAGCAATCATATCTCCCCTCAGCCTTCTTTTGGTTAGGCTAAACAAGCCAAGCTCCTTGAGTCTCCTTTCATAAGACAGGTTTTCCATTCCTCCAATCATCCTAGTAGCCCTTCTCTGTACCTGTTCCAGTTTGAAATCATCCTTCTTAAACTTGGGAGACCAGAACCGCACACAGAGACCAGGTGAGGTCTCACCAATGCCTTGTATAACAGTACTAACACCTCCTTATCTTTACTGGAAATATCTCGCCTGATGCATCCCAAGACCGCATTAGCTTTTTTCACAGCCATATCACATTGGCGGCTCATAGTCATCCTGTAATCAACCAATACTCCAAGGTCCTTCTCCTCCTCTGTTACTTCCATTTGATGCGTCCCCAGCTTATAACTAAAATTCTTGTTATTAATCCCTAAATGCATGACCTTACGCTTCTCACTATTAAATTTCATCCTATTACTATTACTTCAGTTTACAAGGTCATCCAGATCCTCCTGTATGATATCCCGGTCCATCTCTAAATTGGCAATACCTCCCAGCTTTGTATCATCCGCAAACTTTATTAGCACACTCCCACTTTTTGTGCCAAGATCATTAATAAAAAGATTAAATAAGATTGGTCCCAAAACCGATCCCTGAGGAACTCCACTGGTAACCTCCCTCCAGCCTGACAGGTCACCTTTCAGTATGACTCACTGTAGTCTCCACTTTAACCAATTCCTTATCCACCTTTCAATTTTCATATTGATCCCCATCTTTTCCAATTTAACTAATAATTCCCTATGTGGCACTGTTTCAAACGCCTTACTGAAATCTAGGTAAATTAGATCCACTGCATTTCCTTTGTCTAAAAAATCTGTTACTTTCTCAAAGGAGGAGATCAGGTTGGTTTGGCACGATCTACCTTTTGTAAAACCATGTTGTATTTTGTCCCAATTACCATTGACCTCAATGTTATTAAATGACCTCAATTTCTCCTTCAAAAATTTTTTCCAAGACCATGCATACCAAACTAACAGCCTGTAGTTACCTGGATCACTTTTTTTCCCTTTCTTAAAAATAGGAACTATGTTAGTAATTTTCCAGTCATACGGTACAATCCCTGAGTTTACAGATTCATTAAAAATTCTTGCTAATGGGCTTGCAATTTCATGTGCCAGTTCCTTTAATATTCTTGTATGAAGATTATCCAGGCCCCCTGATTTAGTCCCATTAAGCTGTTCAAATTTGGCTTCTACCTCGGATATGGTAATATCTATCTCCATATCCTCATTCCCATTTGTCATTCTACCATTATCCCTAAGATCCTCATTAGCCTCATTAAAGACTGAGGCAAAGTATTTGTTTAGATATTGGGCCATGCCTAGATTATCCTTAACCTCCACTCCATCCTCAATGTTTAGCGGTTCCAACTCTTCTTTCCTTTTTTTCTTCTTATTTATATGGCTATAGAACCTTTTACTATTGGTTTTTATTCCCTTTGCAAGGTTCAACTCTACATGACTTTTAGCCTTTCTCACTTTATCTCTATATGTTCTGACCTCAATAAGGTAGCTTTCCTTGCTGATCCCTCCCATTTTCCACTCCCTGTATGCTTTATGCTTTTTCTTAATCACCTCTTGAGATGCTTGCTCATCCAGCTTGGTCTACAACTCCTACCTATGAATTTTTCCCCCTTTCTTGGGATGCAGGCTTCTGATAGCTTCTGCAGCTTTGACTTAAAGTAATCCCAGGCCTCCTCCACCTTAAGTGCTTCAGTCCAATCCACTTCCCTAACCAATTTCCTTAATTTTTGAAAGTCAGCCCTTTTGAATTCAAAAACCCTAGTCACAGATTTATGTTTGTTTATCCTTTCGTTCAATTTGAACTGAATTAGCTCATGATCACTCGAGCCAGGTTGTCCCCTACAACCATTTCTTTTATGAGGTCCTCACTACTCACCAAAACCAAATCTAAAATGACAATAGAAGGAGAAATTACTTGAAAATGGAGAGGAAAAGAAACAAGGTGAATTCAACTTTCTTTTGAAAAAGTGGAAGTTACTTAGGAGGGAGACTTGCAGGTTGCATTCAAGCGTCAATCATGCTGAGTCTTTCCACTAGCTCTGCCTTTCTCTCTGTGCAGGGACACACCTTTTTCTCCCACTTTCCTCCTAAGTGCTGTTCCTAGTGTTCCCCAGCCAGAAGAGTGCTCTTCTCATTCACAAATGTACAGAAGGAACCACGGAAAGATGGAGAGAGTGAGAAACCCTCACTCTCCAAAGCTCTTCAGAGCTGGTACACTGGCTTCTGGACAATCATTTGTCTATTGCTTTAGTCTGACTACAAGCTTGTGTGATGCAAGAGAGGCCCCAGAGCACGGTTTTTACACTGACCAGAGTGCCTCTACCGGCTCCCTTCTCTCTATGTGTAGTTTTTGCAAGTAGAACAGCTCTTTACTAGTGCAACAGAGTAACTAGCTGCGGGGAAAGAGATTTAGAAAATTGTGAACCTGGAGTAGCCATTGTTAAGGTGATCTGTAAAACACCATCTCATTCAAATTCATCATCACTCAGGGCTTGTCTACACTGGCAATTTACAGCACTGCAACTTTCTCACTCGGGGTGTGAAAAAACACACCCCTGAGCGCAGCAAGTTGTAAAGCGCCATTGTAGACAGTGCACCAGCGCTGGGAGCTACGGCCCTCATGGAGGTTGTTTATTAGAGTGCTGGGAGAGCTGTCTGGTGAAAGGAAATAATATATTGCTTCCCCTTTTATTTAGTTAGTAGAACCAGAATTGCCACAAAACACTGTGGTGCATTAAGTATAAAATGATAATGAACTTTATATTGATAAGCCATAGGGTAACTTAAAAAAACCTACATTATTCAGTAGATTAGGGCTCTTCCAGTGGATCTCAGATTAATCTGTCATTATGGTGAATTTTGAATAGGTTATATGTAAAAAATGTGAAGCCTTCAATTTCAAAATGACAGGGAAAAAATCTCAGTGGCTGAAGATTCGGGTGTCTGATTAAAAAGAAAGTAAACTCAAATTTAGAAATAAAAGCATGTCCATCAGGGTAACTTTCCCTTCCGTCATCATGGAGAACAGTAGAGTAATCAATTACTTCTCAGGGTTATATCCTTAATCCTTAACCTGAACACATTCCAGGCCAAAAGTATGTCACTTGGCAAGGTGTCCTTCCTGGCCATTGTATGAGTGGACGTATCATTGTGTCTGTTCTGGACAGTGAAAGTATCAGTGCAAACCATTATTTTCATATAAGTCATGGCTTGTATTTTTTATGAGTATTTTAGAAACTGAAAACCCCATTTGTAGTGGGAGGCAGAAATCAGATATGCTCTTAATAATCTCCTGGCAATTTAGGCTGTATATTCACTGCTAATAAAGTGAGGGTTTTAGAGTGTGATAACTAATGCACAATAGTTATCATGCTGTAAAATCCTAGTAGAGACAAGCTCCCTTTAGTTTTTACTCCAAAGTAGCTATTGAATGTAAGGCCAGAAGAGACCATTAGATCATCTAGTCCAGGGGTGGGCAAACTTTTTGGCCCGAGGGCCACATCAGGGAATAGAAATTGTATGGCAGGCTATGAATGCTCACAAAATTGGGGTTGGGTTGAGGAGCGGGTGTGGGCTCTGGGGTGGGGCTAGGGATAAGGAGTTTGGGCTGTAGGAGGGTGCTCTGGGCTGGGACCGAGGGCTTCGGAGAGCGGGAGGGGGATCAGGGCTGGGGTAGGGGGGCAGGCTCTGGCTGGGGGCGCGGGCTCTGGGTGGGGTTGAGCTAGGGATGAGAGGTTTAAGGTGCAGGAGGGTGCTCCGGGCTGGGATCAAGGGGTTTGGAAGGTGGGAGGGGGATCAGGGCTGGGGCAGGGGGTTGGGGCGTGGGGAGAGGCTCAGGGGTGCAGGCTCCAAGCGGCGCTTGCCCCAAGCAGCTCCTGGAAGCAATGGCATATCTCTTTTCCAGCTCCTACGTGGAGGCACTGCCAGGTGGCTCTGCACGCCACCCCATCTGCAGGCACCTCCCCATCTGAAGGCACCGCCCCTACAGCTCCCATTGAAGTGCATAGGAGCTGGAGCGGGGCCATGCTGCAGCTTCCGGGAGCTGCGTGGTACGGTCCCCGACCCAGCACCCTGGAGCGGAGCGTGGCACGGCCCCAACCCAGTGCCCCGGCCGAAGCACCGGAGTGGAGCCGAGCCACATGGTCTGGCCCCCGACCCAGCGCCCTGGCCGGAGCAGGGCCGAGCCACATGGTGTGACCCCAACTCAGGGCCCCAGCCAAAGCGCCGGAGTGGGGCTGAGCCACATGGTCTGGCCCCCGACCCAGCACCCCGGCCGGAGCGGGGCCGAGCCACATGGTCTGGCCCCTGACCCAGCGCCCCGGCTGGAGCGGGGCCGAGCCACATGGTCTGGCCCCTGACCCAGCGCCCCGGCTGGAGCGGGGCCGAGCCACATGGTCTGGCCCCTGACCCAGCGCCCCGGCTGGAGCGGGGCCGAGCCACATGGTCTGGCCCCTGACCCAGCGCCCCGGCTGGAGCGGGGCCGAGCCACATGGTCTGGCCCCTGACCCAGCGCCCCGGCTGGAGCGGGGCCGAGCCACATGGTCTGGCCCCTGACCCAGCGCCCCGGCTGGAGCGGGGCCGAGCCACATGGTCTGGCCCCTGACCCAGCGCCCCGGCTGGAGCGGGGCCGAGCCACATGGTCTGGCCCCTGACCCAGCGCCCCGGCTGGAGCGGGGCCGAGCCACATGGTCTGGCCCCCGACCCAGTGCCCCGGCCGGAGCAGGCCAAGCTGCGTAGTGCAGCTTGAGGGCCGGCTTAAAACAGTTCGAGGGCTGCATCCGGCCCGCAGGCCGTAGTTTGCCCACCCATGATCTAGTCTGACCTCTTGCATATCACAGGCTATCACATTTCATCCGATCTATATTGAGCTCAAGGACTTTAATTAGACCAAAGCATTTCAGTCCTCAAGAGATTGTTGTGTTGCACAGGTGGAGAACAGGAGAAACCAAGCTGCCACCAGTGCCCAATGGGGAAAATCTTCCTCTGCAGGTGAGGACAACACTTTTGCCACACTCATGGTTAGCTGTGGTTGGCAGGATTACATTTTGGGAATGTATGAAAGTTTTTCTTTTTTAGGGTCTCTTGTGGACCTTAGCCGGAATTAATTTAGTCTAAAATGACATTTTAACATATTACTTTGTATTTATTCTTCAGTCCTACTTCAGACAATGTGTCCAGAATGTGTCTCAATTTTCAGGACCTGTTCCAATTTCCCAGTTGTTTGTATTAATTTTAAAAAAGTATCTTGTCTTCTTGTAAACCTTTTCACTCTGACTGCTTGATGGAGTTGCTGGTGAAGTTGACAGTAAGTAAGATAAGCACACATACCTTAGTGACAAACTGCCTGCTTCTTCCACCCGAGCCCAGGAGGAATGGAACAAAAGAAATAAGTGAGGTCTCTGAGCAGGGAGATAGAATCATAGAATATCAGGGTTGGAAGGGACCTCAGGAGGTCATCTAGTCCAACCCCCTGCTCAAAGCAGGACCAATCCCCAATTTTTGCCCCAGATCCCTAAATGGTCCCCTCAAGGATTGAACTCACAGCCCTGGGTTTAGCAGGCTAATGCTCAAACCACTGAGCTATCCCTCCCCCCCGTAATGATGCTTACATAGGGAACAAAATAAAGTGAAGGGTTTGTGTCTTGGACAAACATTAAAGGGGATGCAGAGGGGTGAATGTTGTTTTCTTTACTGTAACCATCCTGTATTTCATTTTAAAAAGGGAAGGGAAGAGGGTACAGTGTGGGAAGGGCAGCTTAACCATGCACATTTACTTTTGCCTTCAGCTGCCAAAACACTCCTAAGCACAACCTCTCTAATCCCTACCAAAACTGCACCCTGCGCAACGAGAGGTGTCCCGGCTTGTTGGTTTAAAAATCTGCTCACCATGTTCTTCATATTTAAATGACACTGTTTTTCCTTGTATTACTTCAAGTCTTTGAAGCCCTCAGATGCAAGAAAACTTACACACAGTGCCTACCAGCAAACAGGTTTGCTTGCTAATCTAATGCACCATGTAGACACACATCTCTGTTGAGCCTTCTGACTTCACAGAGCTGGGCTGCAAAAGACTTGTTTCAACACCACTTTGGAATTGCAGACAACAGTGCCAAACCCATGTCATTTCAGTAGTGTTTATCTCTCAATGGCATATATTTTTACAAGAACTAATTGAAAATACATTGATGGAACATTTTGCAAGAAAATGGCAATTTCAACGGCATTTTTAATGGGAAAAGGCTGAAAGGAATCATTTGATTTTCTCAGTTTGTTTCAGTAAGGTTGAAAATTTTTTGACTACAGATTTGATTTCAATTTCACTTTTACATTATGTTAAAATATTAATATATTTTGATTTTAATATGATATATAATTTAATATGACTAATCAAAATGAAACTGAATATTTGTACCTTATTGAAATGCTTTGACAATATCAAAACATTTTGATGATTTCAGATAATTTTTTTTTCAGAATTTTTGTTCATAGAGGAAATTTGGAAATTTTGGCTTTTTGTTCCAATTCGAAACATTTTTTTTTTAATTCAGAATTTCCCTCAGACAGAAATTCTGGTTTCCAACCTGCTGTGATTGTTACTTTGTGCTCCCCCTCCCTGAATCCATCTGTTGTCTCTTATATTTTACTTAGATTGTAAACTCTTTGAAGCGAGAACCATCCTTTTGCTATGTAGTTGTACGGACCCTATCACAGTGGAGCCCTAGCTCTGATCAGAGGCTCTGGGAGCACTGTAATATAAATAATGTATAATACAATCAGCTTTTGGTTGAGGGTATTAAGCCTGAATTTTATTTGTATTGAGGTAACATTCACAGGCCTCAGGTATGGGTTTGAGGCTGTTGTGCTAGACATTGTAGTAAAGATTGCCCCTGCCCCAAAGAGCTTATAGTCTAAGCATATGAAAACAGGTGGGGGAAGAAGGCAGGGCAGTGTAACAGGCACCGCTGTGTTTGATATATTAGGTATGCTTAGACTGCTGCTTATGACCTAGCCATTGCTGAATGCTCTGTAGATGCACTAGCAGTAAAGCACAAATTGGCTAGATTTTTAAATTGCTCTTCTGCTGTACAACCATTGCAAATCCTGCAGTGCTGTAAACTGGGCAAGATTAAATTCTATGTACATCAAATGTCCACAAGATGGCACTTGTCATCTTTTTACTTCTGTGTTTCAAATGTACTTTTACATTTGCAGCAGGCATTTTTAAAAATGATTTTTAGAGATTTTGGAAACATGATATTTTAAAAATAGTTGGACAGCTGTGTTTTTATGTGCAGTGTTTTCATTGCAGCTACATAGCAGCGGGGAGAGAGGACCCTAATCTCAATAAAATCCAGTTCTTACTAGACTGGAAATAAAATTCTAATTTTTGTGATACTCAGACTGTCTTTAGTAATATGATAAATATTTCAACCGTTTTTTCCACATATCAAATACTCCTGTAATCAGCTGTCATATTATGTATCTAGTGTTGGGAAGGGAAAGCATCAACGTCTACAAAATAGTTGGTCATAGCTTGATTTTCTGTTCCCTGTCTTGCTGAAATCAAGAAATGAAAATTTGGACACAAACTACTGCAATCTGATCTATTAATGTACAAGGTGAATTCATTTACTGTGATGCCGATTGTGATAAGTCAGAAAGTATTAGAGGTTTCCTCACTCCGTTATTCACTGGACAAATAATAATCGTAGCCTGACCCTAGGAGGAGCTGTATGCTGCCTCTCCAGTTTTCTTTGGTGGGAGCTGAGCACATTCAACATCACACAGGACCAGGATCCACCTTAAGCCCAGTGGAAGGCTTTCCATTGAAATCACTGGGTCTTGGATCAGGCCTATATAGAAGCTGAGATTGGAGTAAAGTTGTTATTTTTTCCTAAAGCTTGATTCAATTATGTAATGCATGGCCTTCCTTAAGCCATCTCATTTCTGTGCAGTGTATGTAAGAGCTGTTTCATTTCTATTTCAAGCAGTTCAACTGCTTGTGCAGATTAATTGTGAAATGGAACTAGCCCTGTTAGTCATCATGCATTTAGCTCACCGTTGCTTTCTGTTACTCATTTTTATCGCAGTATTCCATCTTAGAAAGCGAACAACATTTGTTCAGAAAAGTAATAACTAGGGTACACTTCTGAAGATGTAAACTACGCCACTGAAGAAAAATAACTGAGTTTTGATCCCTCTGAAAACATGTTAATGTGTAGTATATATGATTTAGTGCCATGTTACAGCTGGAAGGCCACTTTTAATCTAAGATCCTGTTTTTACTGGCTCATAACTTTCCCCAAAATTGCATTATATCCTTATGCTTTTCGCACATGTGACTTTCTGTGAGACATTTGAAGAGAATCCATTCAGCTGGTTTTACTTTATTGCTCAGATAACTGCAACATGGTTTAATTGTAAAAGTCCAAGTCTGGCATAGAAGTACAGATACAGTATTTATAAAAGATGTTGTACAAGTGCAAAGTATTACTAACTAGGGCCAAGACTGGAGGCAAGAGAGTTTGAATGTGGAGAGAGTCATAAGTGACCATATCCTCCCCCTGCAGCTATGAGCAGGCAGCCAAATGTATAAGGGATGCAAAACTACAGAATTGGAGACGGGGGAATGAATCTTTCCTTCCTCTTCTTTCTCTCCCTCCTTCTCCTCCTCCTCCTCCTCCCATCACTGCTGAGACGAGGTGTCTGCTATCGCACTTTCTGAAAAGACTCGAGCTCAGTAGATCGACATGCTTCAGCCAAGGCATTAGGGAAACGGACTGTGCAGACTGCTAGTGATTAACGAGAGCTTGTCCTCTCACCTACAACATGCATGTGTAGGTAGCAGTATGGTTGGTGGATCAGCACAGTCTTATGCTTACTGGCCATACCGTACCATTTCCCAGCTTATACCAGAAATGCCCTCCCCTCCCCCCAGGTCTGCTGTAGAGGTGTTTCAGAGTAACAGCCGTGTTAGTCTGTATTCTCAAAAAGAAAAGGAGTACCTGTGGCACCTTAGAGACTAACCAATTTATTTGAGCATAAGCTTTCGTGAGCTACAGCTCACTTCATCGGATGCATACTGTGGAAAGTGTAGAAGATCTTTTTATACACACAAACCATGAAAAAATACCTCCCCCCACCCCACTCTCCTGCTCGTAATAGCTTATCTAAAGTGATCACTCTCCTTACAATGTGTATGATAATCAAGTTGGGCCATTTCCAACACAAATCCAGGGTTTAACAAGAACGTCTGAGGAGGGGGAGGGGGTAGGAAAAAACAAGGGGAAATAGGTTACCTTGCATAATGACTTAGCCACTCCCAGTCTCTATTTAAGCCTAAATTAATAGTATCCAATTTGCAAATGAATTCCAATTCAGCAGTTTCTCGCTGGAGTCTGGATTTGAAGTTTTTTTGTTGTAAGATAGTGACCTTCATGTCTGTAATGGCGTGACCAGAGAGATTGAAGTGTTCTCCGACTGGTTTATGAATGTTATAATTCTTGACATCTGATTTGTGTCCATTTATTCTTTTATGTAGAGACTGTCCAGTTTGACCAATGTACATGGCAGATGGGCATTGCTGGCACATGATGGCATATATCACATTGGTGGATGTGCAGGTGAACGAGCCTCTGATAGTGTGGCTGATGTTATTAGGCCCTGTGATGGTGTCCTCTGAATAGATATGTGGACACAGTTGGCAAAGGGCTTTGTTGCAAGGATAGGTTCCTGGGCTAGTGGTTCTGTTGTGTGGTATGTGGTTGCTGGTGAGTATTTGCTTCAGGTTGGGGGGCTGTCTGTAGGCAAGGACTGGCCTGTCTCCCAAGATTTGTGAGAGTGTTGGGTCATCCTTCAGGATAGGTTGTAGATCCTTAATAATGCATTGGAGGGGTTTTAGTTGGGGGCTGAAGGTGACGGCTAGTGGCGTTCTGTTATTTTCTTTGTTAGGCCTGTCCTGTAGTAGGTGACTTCTGGGAACTCTTCTGGCTCTATCAATCTGTTTCTTCACTTCCGCAGGTGGGTATTGTAGTTGTAAGAATGCTTGATAGAGATCTTGTAGATATTTGTCTCTGAGGGGTCGGAGCAAATGCGGTTGTATCACAGAGCTTGGCTGTAGACAATGGATCGTGTGGTGTGGTCAGGGTGAAAGCTGGAGATAGGAATAGCGGTCAGTAGGTTTCCGGTATAGGGTGGTGTTTATGTGACCATCGTTTATTAGCACTGTAGTGTCCAGGAAGTGGATCTCTTGTGTGGACTTGGCCAGGCTGAGGTTGATGGTGGGATGGAAATTGTTGAAATCATGGTGGAATTCCTCAAGAGGTGTAGAGGTGTGTTTTTCAGGCATAGGAGTGAGATCCCTCCCTACTCTTTTACTGGAGCAGAACAATTTAGCCTTCCGTGCATGTCTAATATGTGTATTCACATACTTACCCTTTCACTTCAATATTTAGACATTAAAATGATTGCAGGACTGGTTTCATATGTATGGGGGGTGTTCAAACAAATATTTGCTTCTGTGTGGAGATTCACTTGGGAAGCATGTTGCTTTCAGGCTCTTTTTGGTTTATCTAGGGGACTTGGATACTTGAGGAGTTGTGTTGATGCTTCAGGAAGCTTTTTAAATGTGTGATCTCCCTGCCTTTATGCCTGTTTTTTTAACCCAAGGAAATTATGTTCAAAGAATTATGTTGAAGTAATGTTGAGGGTTAGTTACTAATTGAAGGAAATCCAGAAAACTTAGCTATGACTTCTGAGCAACTACAACACTGTGACATTATACATACTGGTTATACTTGTGGACACCATTAAAAACTCAGCATTCACTGCTCTACATACCTGCAGAACCCAAGATACCTTCCTACAGAAACGGAGATACTGTGGAACCACAATCACTATAGTGATAACAATTACTGCATGTACCAACAGGGACCACAATGCTTAATGTCCTTGCTTTCATGAATTAAAATACCAATGCTAATTTTGTATTAAGAATGTCTGTAATGTATTTCAAATTCTAAATAAAATGGAAATTTCTTTATTAACAAAGCCATATAGTAATTTCTGAGATAAAAGGAAATATACAAAACAATAGTCTTAAGGTTCTTACCCTGTGTTTCTCACAGAATTAATTTGCCATTTCTGCGGTATTGGAAGGCAAAGATCTGGCATTAGTGAGTCCAAGGGCCATTTCCCTCTGCATCTTCATGTGCCCCTGTGAAGAGCGATGAAGGTAGAGTGACCTAATGCCAGAGAGATCCTTGCTTCTTGGAAAAAAATTGATGTCCGATTTTCATTTTTGTTAGCCAAGCGTAAGCTAGGCTGAAATGAACTTCTTAAACTCTTGGTTCCAGAATTGGCTGGAGTACGACCAACAGACTCCATGCTGGAGAGCTGATGATCTTTCTTGGTTAGGCAGGTCTTCATGCTAGGCTTATTACCCTTTGTGCCAAGACCCTGTCTCCATCCATCACCTCATACAGACAGGATACCTTATTTTAACTTATTTAACATAATTGCTAAGAGATCACATACTATTCACACAAGCCAGAGATAAACTTTTTTCATGTCTATCTTGAAAGTAAAGGTCATAGACCTTTCTGCTTTATTAATGTTTCCTGTACAATCTTTAATTAATTTACTTTTTTTTGTCTGGGAATTTAGAGGCCCTGGCTGCTCCCCCCTGCCTGGCTGCAATTGAAAACATTTTCTGGTGGGTTGAGTTTCATCTTTGAGATTCTGTTGGCACTCATATTCTATAAACAGAGAAGAAATGAAATATCCTGTTTGACTTGGCTATCTTCTTGGTTTGAGAATGTCATCGTTAAGTAAATGCTGGCTGTTTTACAGTAGGTCAGGTAATTTCTTGAGCACATCCCATTAACATCTTGGAGATGCTAACCAACAGACCCTCAAGGCTGAAGTGGAGTGTTCTAGAGATTGTTTCTGAAAAAATGGCATACACCTAAACTGGCCATGGTGATTTGTCATACTGCTTCTAGCCCAGGGGCGGGCAAACTTTTTGGCCTGAGGGCCACATCGGGTTTCTGAAATTGTATGGAGGGCCGGTTAGGGGAGGCTGTGCTTCCCCAAACAGCCAGGCATGGCCCAGTCCCCGCCTCCTATCCGACCCCCTTGCTTCTCGCCCCCTGACGACCCCCCCCAGACACCTGCCCCATCCAACCCCCCCTGTTCCCTGACAGCCCCCCGGGGACCCCTGCCCCATCCACCCCCCCATCCCCACTCCCTGTCTCCTGACCAACTCCTCCTCTCCTTCCTGACTGCCCCCCCGGGACCACTGCCCCCATTCAACCCCCGTTCCCCGCCCTATGACCGCCTCGACCCCATCCACGCCCCTGACCACCCCCCGAACTCCCCTGACCTCTATCCAACCCCCCCCCACCCCGGCTCCCTGCCCCCTTACCGTGCTGCTTGGAGCACCGGTGGCTGGCGGCACTGCTGCACCAAGACAGGCAGCTGCGCTGCACAGCACAGAGCACTGGGTCAGGCTGGGTGTTGCAGCCCCGCTGCCCCGAGCATTGCGCCGCGCCATGATATGGCTGCAGGTAAGGGGCCAGGGGCTAGCCTCCTGGGCCAGGAGCTCAGGGGCCGGGCAGGACGTCCCACGGGCCGTAGTTTGCCCACCTCTGTTCTAGCCACTACTCTCCAATGAAGATCTGTTCTGTTCTACTTTTCAAAAGAGACTAGAGACTGGGTGCTTCAATTTTGGGGGTGCTCACCCTCTGAAAAATCATGCCCCTTTAAGGTATGTCTAGCTGATCACCCAAAAATAGAGGCACCCAAACTTACTAGTCACTTTTGAAAATTTTTGAAAATCTAAATACCCAATCATTGATGTGCTAATAGGAATGTTGCCAGAGTAAAGCCAATCTATAACCTGAAATGTTAACACTGTTGTATTTCTGAAGCCCACTTTGAAACAAGTTTGCTCTTCTAGTTTATGTGCCTTCTTCCATATGCCTTCTGAAATAATACTTAATGATGCCTCAAATTCTTTTCTCTCTCCTTGCATTTGGAAATGCCTATCATTCTCAAGGGAGTACTTAACCTCTGCATGAACATCAGCATTAACATAGAAGTACCCCATTAGCCTGTTGCGTGGTTGTCCTTGGTGGCCCACTGTCCCTGGTTCTTGACAGTAGTGTGCATACACATAATAGGCGAGGAAAATCCTTTGCCCTTTTCTGCTTGTAAACCTACTATTTTTCTGAAGGCACATCAAGTTCCATGGTAACCATTACATGGGTGAATAAATGGACATGTCAGCTTTATGTTCCTTCATTCTTTGGCAGTTAAATTTTGAAATGCTGTGTTGTAACCAGAAGCAAGGTAAAGAGGCCCAGAGCATTTAAGATATTGCCAGTGCTGATTGGCCAGTGAACTAGTCATAACACAAGAGAGAAATGTTTTAAATTTTCTAATATTTCTCCTAAATTAAGAGTCAAACCTCCCTTTTGTCTTGTATTTTTAAGAAGCTAACTTTTTAATTAACTATCCATTTAGAAATAGTTACACTGGATTCTTGTTTCCTAATCATTTTCCATTCAGCCTATTTGGGTACAACCTAGGTTGGTCCACAAGATTAGCAAGTTAAAGCCTGGTCTGTATTTGGATGGGATTTCACCAGAGAAAAGCAAGGTTCGAGGAGATGTTCTGGCAGCTCAGCCGGCGGTAGCATTATTGTAACTGTCTGTTAAGCCATTCCTCCAGTATGATGTTATAGACCACTTGCTGCTGGAGATGACATCTATTAAAAATAAAACTGAAGTCCCTACATGAACAGGGGGTTTATCCAAATTAGGATTTAGTCAGGATAATTATATTCTGCCTAGCTAAATTAAATGTAGTTTTAGTTAGATATTATGTACATTACTTACTGTCCTAAATTGTTTTATGTTTTGCCATGCATGGCTAAGCAGCTGTTGACCCAGCCCAAAGCTGGCCAAACTTCAGTGAGGTGGTGAAATGGTTCCTCCTTCTTCTAAATATATGTAAACTTTTTTTTCTTTCTATAAAAGGAATACACAGAGACAAGCAGTCTCAACAGTTTTTTTGAGGCAATGATAAAACAGCTTTGATATCTATGATTAAACTGTTAATTTTGCAAGCATTAAAATTAGACCAGCTTTATCTAAAGACATAAAAAGAACGTGCGACTGAAGGAAGAAAGAAGGAAAAGAACAAAGGAAATGCTATGCTTAAATGTCAGAATTAGCCATTTATGTGCCCAAGAACCTGAAATGTTCTTGTACTGTTTTGTGGTCTATATATGAATTTCTCATAAATAGCTGCCTCTAAGTGGAGTCCATTCTCTCAGGGCTAGCATGTTTCAGATTTCACTGTCAGCCTGTCATTTCTTGGCTACAATTTGACTTCTAATGACCTGTGGCATTTTTGTATGATGCCTTCCTCAGCTCCATCACATTATGAAATGAATTCTTCCTTATTAAGGAGGGCAAAATTGTCCTCTGGCCCAGGAGAGACTACATCGAGTTTTCTTCACATACTCCTTTCCCGGTATGGATATTCTGCCCTTGCCAATTACATGGGCAGAGCCCATCAGCCTACCATAGCCTGGCAAATCTTCCACCCATATCTCCAGGTCAAAAAGGAAAAGAGAGGACAGCTGGACCTCTGAGAGACTTGAGAATGAGTTCAGCTAGGTAACGAGGGATGGTTGAGGAGAGGTGAGAAGGTGGGATTTACATGCTGAACATGTTGGGTATGGGAGTAGGCAGGTTGCGGGGGAGCTGGGATGGGCTAAAATGGGGAGCAGAACCAGCAGTTAGCATGGGGTGAGGGTGGGCCTCTTCAGTGAGAGTGGTAACTGTTGAGCTCAGAAGCAGGCCAGAAGCTGGAGAAGAAGAGAACAGTGTGCTGTTTGTGAGGACATAGGAGAGCACTAAGGAAGAATTGGGAATTGTCTGGAGGGCCCAAAGTTTCCTTGCCCAGCAAAGGGAGATGAGTAGGCAAATGCTGGTGACTTGCCCCTGCCATTGAGAAGGCTAAGGTATGATCTGTCACACTGTTGTGACTTCATGATGTGTGGGACTGGGTGGAGCCTCTGCTGCTGCTGTTTGGGGCCCTGTGTTCCTCCAGTTCTGACTTGAGTTGTGGGTAGATATTGCACTCAGTTTTGAACTAGTGTGCGGAGCCAGGACCGCTCCTGTCTTTCATGGCACATACACTTCTGCAGCGAGACACTCATCTCATGGACAGGTCTCATTCTGCTCTTGGTCCAACATAGCAGGAATCCACTGCAGGATACAAGAACTGTGGACAGTGGCCTCTTCATGCTCTCCATGCTTTTAATACGTGGAAATATCCTGAACTATTTCCCCCTTAGTTTATAAATGTCTTTGAGTCTCAGTGGGATAAAAAAATGCTATGTCAATGTAAAATGATGTTCTCTTCATTTAACCTTATGGATACGTATGACAGGGATCTTTAGGAGCTAAGAAGTTAGTGCAGGTTTTGAAAAAACAGCTGTTTCTTACTGAGCTGTCCTAAGCTGGCAAATTATTAGATGTCAATGTGGCTTTAGGCCAGTGTTTCTCAAATGCACCATGAACTTTTCTTGTGACGACAGCCTCCTGGGCTGTGATGGGGGGGGGGGTGGGCAAAGCAGTGGCCCCTCTCCCAGAGCCGCCAGCAATGTTTGCGCCCTGCCTCCCTCTGAAGAGACAAACACTGGAGGTGCAGGAAGTTGGTGAATTCCTAACTTTCCTGGGGGTAGGGATGGCAGGCTTTGGGCTCCGTCCATGCGGTGGTAGGCTCTGGTTCCAGGCTCCGGCCCCAGGCTCACATCCCCTGCCATCATCCCTTGACCCCACTGCCTCCCTGCCCACCTCCCCATCCAGAGCTTAATTTGTCCCAGAGCTTGCCGGGACTGAGTAAGTCTGCTGTGAAAAGTGATATTAACAAACATACAGATATCACTTTTCACAGCAGAAGACTTACCAGCTAGCAAATCTTAGGAGGGGGAAAAAAAAAAGCTCAACCAAAAAAGCAAAAGAAACAACAACAAAAAGACAAGAACATACAAACCACCTTATTTGTGTTTCTAGTCTGTTTAGGTCCAGTAAAGAATAGAGACAAATGTAAATTATTTTTATTACTGAGTTGGAAAAATACCCTACACAAATAAATTACAACGATCTGGATATGTATATGTGCATATTTATTTTGTTTTTCTTAATGTTAATTAAGTATTTTAGGAAAAAGCGTCAGCGTGGTCACCAGCAAGAGTTGGCGGCTGCACTATGAAGCCACCAAAAGTTTGTTGTATGAACCCCTGCTTTAGGCTAGGATGATTTCAGAAATCACAGTGTTGTATTTCAGTAGCCTCTCCTCCACATATCCCCTTTTCTTTTTCTTCCTTCCTTTTCAGAGCAAGATTTTTGTAGACTTCAAAAATTGCCTGGATGAGGGAAATTTGTCAGTTTTTTTCTGATGCATTGCCATTTTAAAAACAAGACTTCTTGCTCCTTATGTTGCAATAACTAAATACTGTGCCTGTAAAGTTATCCTAGCTCTGGTTGAAGTGGCAAATTTACTAAAATGTGCTATGAGCATGATCCTAAAAACTGTTACTGAGTGTAACACTTTGAGTACTCAAATTGTCATCTGTAGGACTACACCCAGTTGTAAGGGTTTGCAGCGCCAGGTTAAATATTCAGATTAATTAAATATAAATTAACTAAAAAATACTGTAGAGGAAAAACATGATGCACAACTTGCAGAAAATGGTTTGATCTTATTATGAGAACTTTAGAGCAGAGTACAGGCATTGCACTGATAGGCATTATAGAAAAACCTGAGAGAGATTGACAGAGTAGAGTTTATATCATTAACTTAAAAACACTGTTGTGTTGGTGGGAACTTTTATATTTTGGGCCAGTTTTGCAGCACACTGTATCTCTGAATTGTGACTTAAAGAAACAGACCATGTCTGGCCTAAATTTTCAGTGATTAGTGATCTGGGTATCTTAATTTTTGGATGCCCAACTGGACACCTTAAAGAAAAAGCACCTGCCCTCTGAAAATCAGGCCTCTTCACAAAGTGTGCACCCAAAAATACTGTCCATATTTGGTCAGTATCGATAATTTTTTAAAAGATTTTAACAGTCCAATGCGGTGTTTAGACTTTATCTTTTTTTGTCGGCATGCAGCAGAGTAATTTTTATCATGTGCTAACAGCAACAGTACGCTGTTACAGACACAACTGGACACTATAAAACCTCTTCTTCACTATTGTCATTGTGCTGTGCTTGCTGCTACACTATTTTATATCTGAGAACATTTTTTAAAATTACAATAGAAATGACCTTTTGTTTTTCATTCCCAAATGTGGAATGTTCTCTGGGAACTCTAGCAGTGTTAAGGTAGTAAAGTATGCTGACAGATTTTTAAACAAAATACTTGTGCACAGCTGCAGAACATAAATCATTCCTTCCAGTTTCAGAATTTTATAAATTGTTGCTATGTGGAAGTTACCTCTGTTCTTGTTTGACTTGAACGAGATTTTTTTGTTGAGGCAGAAATATTGTTGCTTCTCAGTTTTGTAAACATAATGCCCTTAGTTGTAATGATTACATAGCTGTAGTACCTTCAAAAACAGTTTAAACAGCCAAGATATTTGTATTTCCATAATGGTCATCTCCCATTGTACAAATATTGGGGATGATGTTCTTTACTTGTCATTTATTTGTAAATAAAACTGATGCAAATGTTGTTTATAAAGTAGTAACAGTAAACCAAAAGCCAGCTAATAGTGTAGTAATATTCTTCTGGGAATAAGGGCCCATTATTTTTAGACATAGGTTTTGCCATTTTCCTCATGACATACAGTACAGTGCTTAGGGATCATGTTCCAGTGCTCCTACCATGCATCCCCTAACACGGCTTTAACTTAAAATAAAATAAAAATTAGAAATGGATATTCCTTAGCCCTGGTCTACACTAGGACTTTAGGTCGAATTTAGCAGCATTAAATCGATGTAAACCTGCACCCGTCCACACGATGAAGCCCTTTATTTCGACTTAAAGGGCTCTTAAAATCGATTTCCTTACTCCACCCCTGACAAGTGGATTAGCGCTTAAATCGGCCTTGCCGGCTCGAATTTGGGGTACTGTGGACACAATTCAACAGTATTGGCCTCCGGGAGCTATCCCAGAGTGCTCCATTGTGACCGCTCTGGACAGCACTCTCAACTCAGATGCACTGGCCAGGTAGACAGGAAAAGAACCGCGAACTTTTGAATCTCATTTCCTGTTTGGCCAGCGTGGCAAGCTGCAGGTGACCATGCAGAGCTCATCTGCACAGGTGACCATGATGGAGTCCCAGAATCGCAAAAGAGCTCCAGCATGGACTGAACGGGAGGTACGGGATCTGATCGCTGTTTGGGGAGAGGAATCCGTGCTATCAGAACTCCGTTCCAGTTTTCGAAATGCCAAAACCTTTGTCAAAATCTCCCAGGGCATGAAGGACAGAGGCCATAACAGGGACCCGAAGCAGTGCCGCGTGAAACTGAAGGAGCTGAGGCAAGCCTACCAGAAAACCAGAGAGGCAAATGGCCGCTCCGGGTCAGAGCCCCAAACATGCCGCTTCTATGATGAGCAGCATGCCATTTTAGGGGGTTCAGCCACCACTACCCCAGCCGTGTTGTTTGACTCCTTCAATGGAGATGGAGGCAATACGGAAGCAGGTTTTGGGGATGAAGAAGATGATGATGATGAGGTTGTAGATAGCTCACAGCAAGCAAGCGGAGAAACCGGTTTTCCCGACAGCCAGGAACTGTTTCTCACCCTGGACCTGGAGCCAGTACCTCCTGAACCCACCCAAGGCTGCCTCCTGGACCCAGCAGGCGGAGAAGGGACCTCCAGTGAGTGTACCTTTTAAAATACTATACATGGTTTAAAAGCAAGCATGTGAAAGGATTACTTTGCCCTGGCATTCGCGGTTCTCCTGGATGTACTCCCAAACCCCTTTGCAAAAGGTTTCTGGGGAGGGCAGCCTTATTGCGTCCTTCATGGTAGGACACTTTACCACTCGAGGCCAGTAACATGTACTCGGGAATCATTGTACAACAAAGCATTGCAGTGTATGTTTGCTGGCGTTCAAACAACATCCGTTCTTTATCTCTCTGTGTTATCCTCAGGAGAGTGAGATATAATTCATGGTCACCTGGTTGAAATAGAGTGCTTTCCTTCAGGGGACACTCAGAGGAGCCCATTTCTGCTGGGCTGTTTGCCTGTGGCTAAACAGAAATGTTCCCCGCTGTTAGCCACAGGGAGGGGGGAAGGTTGAGGGGGTAGCCACGTGGTGGGGGGAGGCAAAATGCGACCTTGTAACGAAAGCACATGTGCTATGTATGTAATGTTAACAGCAAGGTTTACCCTGGAAGAGTGTAGCCACTGTTTTATAAAATGTGTCTTTTTAAATACCGCTGTCCCTTTTTTTTTCTCCACCAGCTACATGTGTTTCAGTGATCACAGGATCTTCTCCTTCCCAGAGGCTAGTGAAGCTTAGAAAGAAAAAAAATGCACTCACGATGAAATGTTCGCCGAGCTCATGCTGTCCTCTCACACTGACAGAGAACAGATGAATGCGTGGAGGCAAATAATGTCAGAGTACAGGAAAGCACAAAATGACCAGGAGGAGAGGTGGCGGGCTGAAGAGAGTAAGTGGCGGGCTGAAGACAGGGCTGAAGCTCAAATGTGGCGGCAGCGTGATGAGAGGAGGCAGGATTCAATGATGGGGCTGCTGGAGGACCAAACCAGTATGCTCCAGTGTATGGTTGAGCTGCAGCAAAGGCAGCTGGAGCACAGACTGCCACTACAGCCCCTGTGTAACCAACCGCCCTCCTCCCCAAGTTCCATAGCCTCCACACCCAGACGCCCAAGAACTCGGTGGGGGGGCCTCCGGCCAACCAGCCACTCCACCACAGAGGATTGCCCAAGCAACAGAAGGCTGTCATTCAATAAATTTTAAAGTTGTAAACTTTTAAAGTGCTGTGTGGCATTTTCCTTCCCTCCTCCACCACCCCTCCTGGGCTACCTTGGTAGTCATCCCCCTATTTGTGTGATGAATGAATAAAGAATGCATGAATGTGAAGCAACAATGACTTTATTGCCTCTGCAAGCGGTGATTGAAGGGAGGAGGGGAGGGTGGTTAGCTTACAGGGAAGTAGAGTGAGCCAAGGGGTGGGGGGTTTCATCAAGGAGAAACAAACAGAACTTTCACACCGTAGCGTGGCCAGTCATGAAACTGGTTTTCAAAGCTTCTCTGAGGCGTACCGCGCACTCCTGTGCTCTTCTAACCGCCCTGGTGTCTGGCTGCGCATAACCAGCAGCCAGGCGATTTGCCTCAACCTCCCACCCCGCCATAAACGTCTCCCCCTTACTCTCACAGATATTGTGGAGCACACAGCAAGCAGTAATAACAGTGGGAATATTGGTTTCGCTGAGGTCTAAGCGAGTCAGTAAACTGCGCCAGCGCGCCTTTAAACATCCAAATGCACATTCTACCACCATTCTGCACTTGCTCAGCCTGTAGTTGAACAGCTCCTGACTACTGTCCAGGCTGCCTGTGTACAGCTTCATGAGCCATGGCATTAAGGGGTAGGCTGGGTCCCCAAGGATAACTATAGGCATTTCAACATCCCCAACTGTTATTTTCTGGTCTGGGAATAAAGTCCCTTCCTGCAGCTTTTGAAACAGACCAGAGTTCCTGAAGATGCGAGCGTCATGTACCTTTCCCGGCCATCCCACGTTGATGTCGGTGAAACGTCCCTTATGATCCACCAGAGCTTGCAGCACTATTGAAAAGTACCCCTTGCGGTTTATGTACTCGGCGGCTTGGTGCTCTGGTGCCAAAATAGGGATATGGGTTCCGTCTATAGCCCCACCACAGTTAGGGAATCCCATTGCAGCAAAGCCATCCACTATGACCTGCACATTTCCGAGGGTCACTACCCTTGATATCAGCAGATCTTTGATTGCGTTGGCTACTTGCATCACAGCAGCCCCAACAGTAGATTTGCCCACTCCAAATTGATTCCCAACTGACCGGTAGCTGTCTGGCGTTGCAAGCTTCCACAGAGCTATCGCCACTCGCTTCTCAACTGTGAGAGCTGCTCTCATCTTGGTATTCATGCGCCTCAGGGCAGGGGAAAGCAAGTCACAAAGTTCCATGAAAGTGCCCTTACGCATGCGAAAGTTTCGCAGCCACTGGGAATCGTCCCAGACCCGCAACACTATGCGGTCCCACCAGTCTGTGCTTGTTTCCCGAGCCCAGAATTGGCGTTCCACAGCATGAACCTGCCCCATTAGCACCATGATGCATGCACTGGCAGAGCCCATGCTTTCAGAGAAATCTGTGGCCATGTCCTGATCACTCACGTGACCGCGCTGACGTCGCCTCCTTGCCCGGTATCGCTTTGCCAGGTTCTGGTGCTGCATATACTGCTGGATAATGCGTGTGGTGTTTAATGTGCTCCTAATTGCCAAAGTGAGCTGAGCGGCCTCCATGCTTGCCTTGGTATGGCGTCCGCACAGAAAAAAGGCGCGGAATGATTGTCTGCCGTTGCTCTGACGGAGGGAGGGGCGACTGATGACACAGCTTACAGGGTTGGCTTCAGGGAGCTAAAATCAACAAAGGGGGTGTCTTTACATCAAGGAGTATTTCAGGCAGGACTTCACGGAGGGTTCCAATAAGAAATGGTGCACCTAAGTTATTGTTCTTATTGGAACAAGGAGGTTAGCCTGGCCTCTGATTGGTACATGGCTAGATTTACCTCGCTGCACCTTCTCTGTGAGTGACTGCAGTGTGACCTAGAGGAATGAGTCCCCTAGACGGGGGGGGGGGGAGCAAATGAATACAGAACAAATCTGGTCTATTTCTTGTTTTGATCCACTCCATCTGTCTTTTACATCTTTGGCTGGCAGCAGACGGTGCAGAAGGACTGCATGCCATCCACATCTCATGGCTGCTCGGCAGAAGATGGTACAGTACGACTGCTAGCCATCCTCATCTCTTGCCTGCCCAACAGAAGATGGTACAGTACGACTGCTAGCAATCCGTATCGCCTGCCTGCTCACCATAAGACGGTTCAATAGGGCTGACTGCAGGACTAAAGAGAATGACCTGGTCAAGTCACTCCAAATTTAGTCCCTGCGCCCATGTCTGCCCAGGCGCTCCCAGCCGACGTGGCCAGGAGCACCTCAGACATGACAATGACGGCTACCAGTCGTACTGTACCGTCTGCTGCCACAAGGCAAGGGGTTGCTGCTACTGTGTAGCAATGCCATACTGCGTCTGCCAGCACCCAGGAGACATAGGGTGACGGTTACCTGAGCGGTCTCCATGCTTGCCGTGGTATGGCGTCTGCACAGGTAACTCAGGAAAAAAGGCGCGAAACGATTGTCTGCCCTTGCTTTCACGGAGGGAGGGAGGGAACGGGGGCCTGATGATATGTACCCAGAACCACCCGCGACAATGTTTTAGCCCCATCAGGCATTGGGATCTCAACCCAGAATTCCAATGGGCAGCGGAGACTGCGGGAACTGTGGGATAGCTATCCACAGTGCAATGCTCCGGAAGTCAACTCTAGCCTCGGTACTGTGGAAGCACTCTGCCGAGTTAATGCACTTAATGCACTTAGAGTATTTTCTGTGGGGACACACACACTCGAATATATAAAACCGATTTCTAAAAAACCGACTTCTATAAATTCGACCTTATTCTGTAGTGTAGACATACCCTTAGTGTGTCTACTGATGATGATCTTTCAATGACACAGCATAAGGTGGACAGCTGAAAACCTCCGTGCTATTGTGAGACACGAGGCAGGCAACCACGAGATGGTAGCATGTCTGCATGATCTCTTGGGGATTTGGCTAATGGGATTTTGGGGATCTATTTATCTGACCCAGATGCTCACTGATTAATAACCATCTTAATTATAAATGGTCCTGATACCAAGGCACTTGAGGCACTCTATAAGCAATTAATATATGATAGTCATATATAGTAATTAAAATGTCACACAAGATAGATCATAAAAAGCCAGACAAAATGACAGCTATACAAATATGGTGGAAAGTGCAAGGTGGAGCAGTTACCATCCACAGCTGATAGCAATTAAAATAGAAAACATTCCTGAATTAGAAGTGTTTACAGATGTTTCTGAATGGGGAAGGGGTGGTTTAAGATAAATATCCACAGGAAGTAAGTGCCATACCCTAAGGGAATGCAAGCCTAAGACTTTCCCAGCCTCAAGTTCTATGGTAGAATCCCTGAAAGGTGGATGGATGATGCCAGAGTGAAGATGTCTGTCACTACAAGGCTCAAAGAAGAGGTCTCGAATGTAGTCAGATACATAGATTATACGGCCAGAATGGACCATTGTGGTGATCTAGTCTGACCTGAATAACACAGGCCATAGGACTTCCATGAATTAACTTCTGTTTGAACAAGCACACATCTTTTAAACAAACATCTTCTGATGATAGTCAGAAGTTAAGTGGGTATGTTTGAGGCATCAGACAGCATCAGTGCCAGCGGATATTTGCCTACCAAAGGTTCTGGTGTAGCAGAACACACTGCCATCTACACTCAAGTGTGGTTGTGTTTCATAGATCCTGCAACATGCAGAGTGCCACTGACTCCAATCAACTGCAATGGGAGGTGAGGTAGCTCATCATCTTGTAGGATCAGTAGCTCATGGGATCAAAACCAAAGTTAGGGGGTACCTGATAGGAGTAGAGCAGTGGTTCCCAGACTTGTTCCGCCACTTGTGTATTGAAAGCCCCTGGCGGGCTGGGCCGGTTTGTTTACCTGCCACATCTGCAGGTTTGGCCGATAGCGGCTCCCAGTGGCTGCGGTTCGCTGCTCCAGGCCAATGGGAGCTGCTGGAAGCGGCGGTCAGTACGTCCTTCAACCCGCGCTGCTTCCAGCAGCTCCCATTGGCCTGGAGCAGCGAACCGCGGCCACTGGGAGCCGTGATCGGCTGAACCTGTGGATGCAGCAGGTAAACAAACCGGCCCAGCCCACCAGGGGCTTTCGCTGCACAAGCAGCGGAACAAGTTTGGGAACCACTGGAGTAGAGGACTGGCACAAAGTGGCTGCAATGAGGGCCAGAATCTAGCCCTATTTTTTCACAGAACATTGTAACTTAAAACATCTGGTAAGCTGTCAGCAAGTCACAAGACAGACAGAACCTAGAAAACCAATTTATTTTTATGACAAACTCCAAAGTACACGACAAGAACTAAAGTTTGAGGTTTGCAAGATTTCCATTTGCAGACAAGCTCATGTGGTATCATTACAGCATCTGATAATTTTCCTATCTGGAGCTTGTACTCAGTATAAAAGGAATGCAAGTTTTTTGCAACTTCTTCAATATTACTTATATGCTGTGAAGTGTATCAGATTGCAAATCATGGATTAGCTGAGATCAATGTAATTAGAAGATTTGAAAAAGAAGAGCGATCTCAGTAGAATAAAGTTACAACATTGCTTCTTATACAGATTGATACCTTACAGTTCTCTTGCTTTCACAAATTTAGGGCCTGATTCTGCTAGCATTGACGTCTATAGGAGTTTGGCCTCTGATTTCAGTGGAAGAATGTGTAGTATCCCTTTACATAGTTTTTGCGCCCTCTTGAGACACCGTCTTCTAAAACAAACACAGAATACAGTAAACTCTACTAGAGAGCTCACAAACTATGGAAAGGGATACACGCAATTCCAAAACACTTCAGAGAAGGACTGGGTCATTAATAGTTGGAATGAAAGTTGATTGATCTGATCTTAAGTTAAATATCTTTAAGGAAATATTATTTTCTAATATAAACTTTTTTTAAAAAAGCATATTTAAAGAAAGCATTGTGCTTTTTCTTCCCAATTTTGTTCTTCTATTTATAGTAGCATTAGGGTTCTATGTAAATTGGCCATCTTGCCAAGTGGTATTCTATTGCTCTTCTTCCATCTTGTTTTGAAAAATACCTTTACAGATTTCTAAATAAAGAAGAGAAGAGTCTTTGTACTTGCATTCATTTTTTATACCTCCCTTTTTGTAGTTTTTAAAATGCCAATAGTATTAAAATATACTGCAGCTAGTTTTTTGTACAGTTATCTTGCTGAATTTATTAATGCTTCTGCTGGAATGCGTTTACCTTGTTTTTAATAGTGTATTTAGATAAGTGTCATTATTCTTTCAGATACTGATGAATACCGACCACCTGTTTGGAAATCTTACTGTAAGTATTCAAACAGATTTTTTTAAAAATGTTGATACAAAAACCTTTCATTTCTAGTGCTTTTACAACAATTGAAATATGTTTATCGAGATATAAGCTCAAGAAACATTGTGCATTAATATGAAGAATAGCAGGGAATGTTGTCATTTGGAGACACTTGCACTCCTTGATACCAAAGGCCAAGTGCAGCTGTACAGTCCCTGGGGTTGGATTTTGTAAACCTTGTTCACATGAGTGTTCCCATTAATGTCAATGAGACTACTTGCACAGGTATGGCCTGCTGGCGTAGTTCCTTAGGGCGTTAGTGACCTGGATTCTTGCATGTAAAAGCCTGATATCACATGGGAACATTTTAAGGCGCCTTAACCACATGCACCACTGGAGTTGAGACTAGAACTAGCTGAAAAAGTTTGTTCTGAATTTGCCGATTCAGCGAAATCAGGACATTTCACCAATGTTCTGATGGAATCCAGCCATGCAGACAGCTCTGGGACAAGAACTTCAGAGCTTCCTGGGTCTGCAGCTTCAGGGCAACCCATCAGGCTGCCTGCCCCAGAGCCAAGGGTCCATTCCCTCCCTTTCAAGGACAGTTTCAAAGTTTTTGGGTTTCGTTCCTAATCAAAATGAAACCAGATTTAGAAATATCTAAATCCTCCATGAAACAGAATTACCTTTCTACACACATTGTAACTGAGGCTGAAAGAGACTGAGATGAATGAACACAAGAAGTGATGCACTGGAAAAGGAAAAGTGAAACTGCTGTTAGGATGCCCCACCTGTAACTTCTGCTTCCTTGCCTGTATGCATAAGGGGGAGGCACTGGGCTTGGTGAAGCTGTGAAGGATTGGCAGAAAGAATCACCCTTTATTTAACAGCAGATTTTCAGAGTGAGTGTGTGGCTACACAACTACTTTTAAAATGCCTCTAACTCTACATTTTCTGACATATTTTTGAGGCTAGATGTCCTTCTGAGACCATGTCCAAAGACTAGAGCCAGCACGAGGCATAAGCAGACTAAGCAATTGCCTAGTGCCCCAAGCACCTCAAGGGACTCCCTATTAATTATTAGTATGTGTTGTATGTGTAGGGCCCCCCACAAACTATTCCTGCTTTGGGCCCCAAACGGGCTAGCAACAGCACTACCAAAGACACATTAAAGCAGCACTTAACATAATGAAAGTATTCACCTGTGTAAATTGGGACTTATGATCCAGCGTCCAAAAGAATGCATTTATTTCAAAATTACTGCACATCATAGAATCTGTTCTACTGAGTTTAAGGTTTTAAGTTTGTGTTAAACCTTTGACAAAAAAATTTATTATTTTTGAAGTGTAAGATGTTACTAAAGTTTATAGACACTGGATTAAAATAGTTCTTATCAACTGAAAATATATAATAGAGATGAGAGGAAGAAAAGACCTTTTGAATCATTTAGTTAATGACTTTGATAATGCAGGATTATTCTCTACAGCAGAGGTTCTCAAACTGGGGGTTGGGACCCCTCAGGGGATCGCAAGGTTATTACATGGGGGGCACGAGCTGTCAGCCTCAACCCCAAACCCTCCAGCATTTGTAATTGTGTTAAATATATAAACAAGTGTTTTAATTTATGAGGGGGATCGTACTCGGAGACTTGCTATGTGAAAGGGGTCACCAGTACAATAGTTTGAGAACCACTGCTCTACAGTATATATTCTAGGTCTAAATGCACAGAACTTCCATCTTTTCTGAAACATTCACTTTCAGTTTCCATGAGTCCTGCAGATATTGGATGTTTCTGTTACAACAGGCACTTACTTTGTAGACAGCATTGCCAACCCCAAACATTCAAAAATCATGAGTCGTGCCTCAAAACCCCCAAAACATTAGTGTTGGGTTTTTTTTACTTGCCATCTGGTTTCTGAGCATTTAAGATGAACTCAAGTAATAGTTTCAAGCTTTTCTCTGTTGCCATGAAGACTAGAAACTTAGATTTTTTTAAAAAATCCCAAAAGCTGAGATTCTTGTATAATCTCTAGTTTCCAGACGCTGAGCCTTTAACTAAAACATCTAATATTGTGAGACTCATGAGAAATTCAAGAGGGTTGACAACACTGCATAAGCCTTAAAATGTTAGCAACTTCAGAACCTTTTAAAACTTATTTTAAATTAATTGAAATGAATGAAAAATAAGCAGCAAGGATAGGGAAAAATGCTAAAGATTTTCTCCCAGCTGTCTTTGATCTTCTCTTTAGATAGTTTAATGTGAAGGAACTGAACATGAGTAACAATCTCCAACCCATTCAACTGCTGTCACATAATTGTGGTGGTTGGAACCTCAGTCTGCATGTGAACCTAGAAGCAATCTCTGTGTGTGGCTTTGAATCATAACTTATTACATTAGTGGCTTGCCATATGTCAAGCCAGTCACTTAAAATAAAGGCACTTCCACATAAAGTGACTTGAAGCAAGCTTTTGCCTTGTAGATGATGGTTAAAGAATAAAATTGGAGTACATTGTAGCTTTTATATTAAACATCATTAATCATAACAGCTGTTCACCTAGTGTTTGTCACCAAGTTTTGTATGTTTTGCTTTCAGTTGCAAATATTAATAATAAATCACAGTACTGTACCTTCTGTGAACTCAATGAACTCTGCCTTTTCGTTCATTTTATTTTACGCCCTCATCTATAATGAGGTGTCCAACCTTTACAACACCAAAGCCTCGTTGGCAGCTATCCCAGTAGCTAAAGCAACGCACATCATTTGTAAATGCAACTTATGTTTTTCATAAGTTTCCGTAATTAGAAGTAAGTGCACACAGTCATATTATTTGCTTGTGTTGCTGTCTCAATGAATGAATAGAAATGTCTTATTCGAGTTCACTAGGAATAGTAGCGGCAAGGAAACAGCAGCTGATAGCTTGGTTCTCATGCAGCAGTTATAGGAAAAGGATAGAGAGCACATTTTATAACTTGACAGACCACATAGTGTGTTCCTGACCTGCAAAGAATAAAAGGCACAGTCTTGGAAGGTCATCTTCAGAAAATCTTTCTAATGTTGATGTGAGGCAAGAAATGATTACCTTGAATTTTTTAGGGCTCTACGGAGCCTGTCACTTGTGACTATCCATCATCACATTTTCAAATCTAAAATTATCCATTCTCTTGCTCTGAATTTTTTCATATAAAATCTGAGCTAGTTCTCCACAAGTATCAGATTTGGATCAGGGAATAATTTCTTCATTTGTGGCATAAAATATTATTTTTATAGTGGAAACTGGGAGTAGTCCATCCTGAGGAAAATAAATGTTCATGCTGTACTTCCAATGAAAGTTGCTAATTTTACATTATTTTGCTGTTTTTTCATCACTTGCAAACATCACCTTTAATATCTCTGCAAAACAGTTTTTTAAAAGTGATGAAATAGTTTTTTTTAATGAAATCAAGATAAAAACGTTGCTCCTCCCTTTCCCCCCTTTGGAATAAGGATCTCTAGTGTGAATATTTATTTGTCATCTAACACTTAGCCATTTTCTCCATTGTGATTCTTATTTTCTTAGCATTTTAACGAAGTATGAGTGTCAGAAAAATAGTTATGGTCAAATGCCAAGCATAATAAAATAAAATCTCATTAGATAAACTAATTTATGTTCTTGTTACATGAAAGAAGTGACAGCACATGTTATCAGAGTCCTTTGCGGGTAATATTGTTTGAAAATTAATTTAATTTTAAGGGATTACATCTCTCAATGTCTATTTCAGAAAGAAATCTAATCAGATCAAAATTTTTGTAATGATAAAATAAGTATCAACAGCCTCATTTTTAAGGTGATTTGCCAAATCACACTACTTTAGAAGGAGGAGCTGAATGTCCCTCCTTTATAGCACAGTAGCATGTTACTATCATAAATTTACAACTTACTTTTTAAAATGCCTTGGTCTTGGTGAGGTTCAATTTTTAAAGGATAACAAAAATAGATATTTTGGTATTTGTACCCATTTTAAAATAGGTTACATTGTAGGCCTTGACTATGGGAAACTGCCCACTGAATGACCATAGGTTCACAGACATAAACGACATTTTGTTTGCTCAGAAAGGTTAGTGAACAATCATAAAGACAGAGGGCCTGATTCTACAAAGCTCTGAGTTTCTTCTTCAAGGTCCTGAAGAGCTTCAGTCCCAAGTGAAATCAATGGGAGTTGAAGGTGAGCAGCCCCTTGCAGGAGGTGGTCAGTGCCTTACAGCACTGACTGTGAATCCTCTTGCTGAAGACCAGAGTTGTAGAACCAACATGTTTTTGATGTATTGTGAAATGAAGTTTGCATTGATCATAACTTCTGTTATTTTCTGCCTAAGTCTAGCTTTTTTCCCACCTTGCCCAGTTATTACATAGTAATTAGTTAGTTAAATGAATTCTAATAGCGAGTGGTTTCTGATTCATTGTGAATCAATTATAATATCTTGGCTTATGTATCCCTCTGCACAAAATCTTGCAGTGAGTATTTTTTTTAATCAAAATTTAATGTTATAAAATGCATAATTTAACACAAACAATTCTGTGTTTAGCAGAAAACTGAAATATATTTAACTTCTGCCTTCTCTCAGTGTATCAGTTGCAACAGGAAGCTACCCATCCTAGAAGGATTACCTGCACTTTTGAGGTGGGTATTATAATGATCCAAAGCTTTACATTGTCCACAAACTCCAGATCCATCCACACACGCTACATTCTGAACAACTACTACATGGGAGACATGGAAGTATTATGTAGAGGGCAACTTGAATATATTGCTTTTGCTGAAGTTAAAGGGGCACCATCAACTGGAAATCTGGTTAATTTAAAATAAGAGTTAAAAAGATTTTCAGGTACCACATCTGCCCTCTGCAAAGACCTGGTTACTTTAGCAATTTTTATTTACAGTTACACTTTTCTATTTTTATAAAACATTTCTCTGTCCCCTCTTTTGTGTGAAAGATGCCCACAAACAGGGGAAACTGACTGTACAGGGCAAATACCAGGACTGTCCCTACATTATTAAATGCACATAATAAATACAGTGAAAGAACAGTGAATTCCTCCTCTCCTCCCAATCTTTCAGTAATAGTCACCAGAAGCATTACTGGCAATAGTAGCTAAAACAGACAGAAAGTGTGGGCCCTGGTGCTTCAGTTGTGGAATCCTATTGAAGCATAGGGAATACCCATCAGTGCAGAGGGTCAGCTCATATAGCTCAGATTGTAGGATCAGGACCTAAAGTGATACTGTCCCTTTAATGCTGTTTAACAAGACTAGCATTCTTTCGTAACTGTTTTGAAATTGTAGATTAAAATATAGGAGTGTTTTAATGGATATTGAACATCATGTCAGTAAGTTTTTATGCGTAACTCTATCCCATTGCTACATCTAGGAACTTGGGAAACATCAGTGTCAATTTTAAGAATGCTGAAATGTTGGGTTTGATTCATTAAATGATATTACAAAACACTGCTCATACTAAACCATTGCAAGTTATTGAATTGTTCAGATTTAATTGCAACAGTTTTATCATGCAACAAGAGAGAGGAAATTAATCTCTGGAATGTGTTTGTCATATTGACATAGCATTAAATATAATGGAGCATAGTACTGTCAGGGGCATTAATAGCTTATAGCTTAGATCACAAAGAGGATTGCTTTACTGACTTAAACAGGGATTTCTCTGTACTCTCTTTCAAATGCCCAACTGCAGTTCTTCCAAATAGTCTGTCAAGTTCTAGGATAAAAAATAGAGATTTAAGGGGAGTCAAATGCTTCATTTTAATGGAAACACCCTCATCTTCCATGATTAACCTGGCAGGTTTGCATTTTTGCAATAGATGTTTAGCTATAGTTGATCGCTCTTTCATGTAGCTATATCTTGATCAAGCGTGACAGACTAATTTTTTAATGGAACGTGTCTCAGCAAGAAAAATTAGTTTTAAAAAATGTTTTGTGCTGTTAATGAGTTTGCTAATAAGGAAACAACATCTAAGCTGTTATTGTTTCTGTACAGAAAGCTTACACATTAATATTGAAGTTGAGATTTTAATCACACAGAAATAATTACATTCACAGTTTTTATTTCCACTCAACCTTTCTATTTTTCCTTTCATGTATTCAACACAATAGGATTTTTTTGTGATATCACTCAAAATGACACACATTCATTTGGGTATGGTGCTTTTTTACTCCCTGCCTGTGGTGGGGTGGCTGCGCAGAACCCAGCCAATCAGGAAATGGCTCATTGGGAGAGCCAATCAAGAGAAGGCTTACTGGAGCAGCCCATATATAAAGGGCTGCTCAACAGAGCAAAGGCAGTCTCTTCTTGGAGGACAAAGGGAAAGAACTGTCTGCTGAGGAGCACCATAGATATTACAGTGCTGGGCAGAATAACGGAGCATTAGGGGAGCTCTTGGCCGACCATGGCCAGACTGAGGCCCTGAAGCAGGGCAGAGAAGGTGCTAGGGCTACAGGGGAAGTGGCCCAGGGAAAGTAGGCAGCAGGAATAGGAGGAGGGGCAGTAAGTGGCTGCCAGCTATAGGGTCCCTGGGCCAGGACCCAGAATAGCAGGCAGGCCTGGGTCCCTCCCGCTCTTTACCCATACTTGCCAATGAGGAGAGTGGCCTAAATTCAGACTGCAGTTTGCACCTGAAGTCAGGGGCTGGACTAGAAACTTTAGTTGGCTGCTGTGGCTAGCGGAAGGACTGAGGACTGCCTGTCCCCCGAAAGTGGGGAGACAGCAGGTTGGGGCACAGTCGGAGGACACCGCGGTCCGGGAGCACCGCGGGTTCAGATGGTGGAGACGGTGGAGGAAGTGGAAGGGATGACGAGCAAGACATCGCTAGTAAAAGGTGCCCTGGTGGTCCAAGAGAGCTAATTCCTAGCACAACTAGTAAGAGGTACCGCGGCGGTGGTTCTGCACCGTTACACTGCCCTAAACTGTTGTGTACTGTTGGTAGGTGTCAAGAAATAACTGCTGCTTTCCTCCCCAAAGGTTCCTGTGTTTCAGTGGTGGGTGAAATGCATCCAGTGTATATACATTTTAAGACTATAAAGCACTCTTGGCAGGCTAATAGTGTAGACTGTTACATTTATTTATTTTGATGAGCTGTATCTGACATTGCCCGGCATTGTCTGTTGGTGTAACGAAAGACCGTATTGTAATGCATATGGATACTATGATAATGGGTGCCACTCAGGTACCTAGACAGTATGGGAACCTGAACTATACATGTCCTAATTTTTGTGTAGTCAGCGTCTCAACTTTACTATTGATATGTGTAGCTTTCAGGATAAACTTCCCTTCTTAAATAAACAGAGAAATACGAAGTATGCAGGAATAGTGCAGCTGGAACTGCATGAAGAGGCCTTATAGAAAATAAAATAATGACTGCAGTTTGGTGCACAACATGTATGCTTCATGGACTTTTTTCCCCATAGTGGAGTGTTACCTATAATAATACAGAGGAGCTCTAGCCTAATAGATCTCTCAGGAGCACAGCACATGCCAATTTGGCTGCAGGCTGGTGTTTCTGTTAACGATTAATGCCCTGGGAAATGAGAGATCATGAGCAGGAGTCATGCAAAGATCTCCTTTATCATATTAGCAATACCACTAGACTGCCAAGGCAAGATATAAAAGATATTAAGTCATATACTATAGATAAACATTTTGGCATCTGTTTCAATTGCAGTAGTAGAACAAGCCTAGAACACCAGCTGGTCATTCATTCAAATTCTAATCAGATCCATACTTGCATTATTTTTAAAATCGGACAAGATCAGGCCAATTCATACTGGGGGGATCTTCAGGCATCCGGATGCTGCCACTTCAGTTACAATTTACCTTTACTTAATTTTCTCATCCCAAGATGTATGTATATCGTTGCAGTATCATTGAGTTTACACATTAGTTTTAACATTTTATAAGTTATTGTACAGGTGGCAAATTGCAATTCGTGGTTATTTTAGGAAGAAATAGGCTGGAACTGAGCAGTTCTAACCTTGAATTACTGATGCAAGTTCTAGAGGGTATGTAGGTTTACTATAGGTTTCAGAGTAGCAGCCGTGTTAGTCTGTATCTGTAAAAAGAAAAGGACTACTTTTGGCACCTTAGAGACTAACAAATTTATTAGAGCATAAGCTTTTGTGAGCTATAGCTCACTTCATCGGATGGTGAAGTGGAAAAGAGAGATTTTATGTACACAGAGAACATGAAACAATGGGAGTTACCATACAGACTGTAACAAGAGTGATCAGGAAAGGTGAGCTATTACCAGCAGGAGAGCGGGGCTGGGGGCGGGACCCTTTTGTAGTGATAATCAAGGTGGGCCATTTCCAGTAGTTTACAAGAGCAGTAGGAGGGGAAATAAACAAGGGGAGAGAGTTTTACTTTCTGTAATGACACATCCACTCCCAGTCTTTAGTCAAGCCTAAGTTAATTGTATCCAGTTTGCAAATTAATTCCAATTCAGCAGTCTCTCCTTGGAGTCTGTTTACTATATAGTATCTAGAAAAGTCTCCGGGTTTAATCCTGTACTTGTAAAGTCTGTCAGACTCAACAGAGATGAGTGTTTGTACAATCACTTGTGAACATTCATAACACAAGGTTTCAGAGTAGCAGCCGTGTTAGTCTGTATTCACAAAAAGAAAAGGAGTACTTCATTGGATGAAGTGAGCTGTAGCTCACGAAAGCTTATGCTCAAATAAATTTTTTAGTCTCTAGGGTGCCACAAGTACTCCTTTTCTTTTTGCAAATACAGACTAACATGGCTGCTACTCTGAAACGCCCATAACAATGTTTTTCATTACAAGTACTGAACATACTGTGCAGCTGAGCCACAGCTGAAGTGAAAATATATTCAGTGAGTAGAAACGTGTTTATCCTTTTTCTGTGGTCTAAGCTCCTCCTGCTAGTGCTGAGCTTTGATCTGCTCTTTCTCAGCTGGGTTTCTATTAGCAGCCATGAGTGAGGGAGCGGGGAGCAGAATCTTCTAAGTAATTGAATAGTTCTGTTGTATAAGTAATTTTATGAATATTAGGAAGAGAATCCTAGTCCAAAGAACATCAGAGATTAGGGGGAGGGAGTAATATGTAATTTGGTATGGTATTAATTATGTTATTCCTCTTGTTGAAATAAGCAGGATGATTAAAGAAAAAGGTACTTGCCAAAGAGTAATTGGAAATCACACCATAAATAATGACAGGTTTCAGAGTAACAGAGTAATAATGTTTATTCAAGGTGCAAAGGCACATGCTGCTACAAGAGATAATGTAGAGAGACATTACCAGCAAATAACCCAGTAACTTGAAAATGGTACTAAAATACTCCAACTATCCACTCTAACTCTGCTGAGGTCAATGGGTAATGTCAGGATAAAGGACTGGAGAATCAGCCCTTGGTTTTTTGGTTATGTGATGATGCAGCACAGCTGAGGCAGTTAACACTATAGCATTTTGAGTGAAAATAGCATTGTGAGTTAGTGCTGTAAATACTTAAGGATCTTTGAATTCTACATCAGATTCATACTGTGATTATAATATGAAATGTCGGTGCATTGTCCAAAGCATATTGTGGTTGCCTCTCTGGGCTGTGTGTGCATGCACGTGTGTGCCCATGAATATATATGTATAGTTAGAATCCGTCTTCAGGGTGCCCCTTGCTGTCACAGCAGGGCACCTCACAATGAATTTAAAATAATCATATGTGAAAGGATATCAAGCCAGCCAAATGATTGAGTTAATTAAAATTACTGCCCTTTTTCGCCTCATAATAAGACTCCATCCTAATCTCGTGCTAATGGCTAACAAGCCTGACTGAGCAGCATATCTAAATACCCTTGTCAAAGCAGCCTCTATGGGTAGCTAAGAAGCATTTGATCACACTGAATGGCGGTATTTAATGTAAGTTGTTAAATTTAATCTTCAAGATGAGTTCATATGAATGAGCTTCACCCTAGGTGACTTCCCAAGGCACTGAGGACATTTCAGAATGACACAGTCAAGTGTCAGAATGGTAGCCGTGTTAGTCTGTATCAGCAAAAAGAACAAGGAGTCCTTGTGGCACCTTAGAGACTAACAAATTTATTTATTTACGGTCAAGTGTGAGGCGCATGCCAGGTCTACACCATTTATCTATTCACCCACTTCAGTTTTATTAGCCACACACCATAGTTTAGGGGAAAATATAGAAACAAAACCAGAGCAGGACCATAGTGACTTGTGTGTTACAGTGCCTAGAACAATGGGGCCTAAATCCTTCCTGGGCTCTCTGGGCTCTACTACAGTACAAATAATAATAATAGTTGACAACAAATACCACATGGGTACCACTGTTATTTTCCATTCTAAGTACAGGGAAAGTGTGCTATCTCTCATACCACAGAGTAGTAACTGTGGGTAAATGCTGACTTTAAAAAAAAAAAAGTACTAATTAGAACTGTGAGAATAACTGATTTTTCAGTTCACTGGCAGTTCCAAAAAATAAAATAAATTCTGTTTGGGTCAAACGGGGGAAAAAAAAGTCCAGAATTTCCAGCACATTGAAAAAGGCGTTTCGAACCTATCATGTCATTCCCACATTCTCTTTCTGGCCCAATGACTATTCAAGTATTTTATAGAAAGTGGAACAGCTTCAATAGCAGAAACTGAGAGACCTCCATCCCAGAATCCCCTGTAGCATGGTGGTTAGGACACTCACCTCGGCAGGGGACACCTGGATTCCAGTCCCTGCTTCAGTGAATATTTAATTATTTTTACAAAGTGGGACAGCTTCAACAGAAGACATTGAGAGACCCCCATCCCCAGCATACTCCATCACCCAGGACACTCACCTAAGATGTGGGAGACCTTGGTTCAAGTCCCTGCTCCAGAGCATCCCCATCCCACCTCATTCTTATGCATCGTGCCAAAATACTCTTGCTGATGTAGCCCAAGACACTGAAATGTTTCTTTTTTATTATATGATTCATTTAAACATTTCTGAAGTTTTCTCTTTTTTTCATTTTTGACTAAAACAAATTGTCAAAATCGACACGTATTTGCAGAATGTTTCAGTCTTCCCAAAGCTGCATTTTTCGGAGGAAAAAAATGCTGGCCAAAATTTTTTGCCTAGATATAGAACTGACATAAAAAGTCTTTGCTAATACAAGAATCAACTTTTATGAACCCTGTACAAACCATTGCTATGATTATTGAAATGATAAGGCAATTTACAAACTACTCTGAAAAATTTCTGAAACTCAAGGAAATTTAGCACTGACATTTACTTGGATGCAAGAAAAAATGAAGTCGTGGGGGACACATCTTATGCCTCATGTTAAATAAAATTTTCAATTAAGTGGCCCAGAAATACTGCAAAAAGCAAAAGACATTATGCGGAGATGGGGCACAGTTGGACTGACCTTTCTAGCAAGAATAGATTTAATTAAAATGATCCTTCTCCTTCAGCTGCTTCATTTTATTATGGCAATATCCATATTTCATCTCAGAAAGTAAGTGGCTCCAATCTTGGAAGGCATGATTTTGCTCCTTTACATGAGGGTTGAGAAGAGTGAGAATAAGCATCATGAAACTCCATCGTGGAGAGCAAAAAGGAGGGTTAAACTTACCAAATCTGTATAGTTACTTTGTCAGCTAACTTTAGCTATCCACGGATCTGTATTGACCAGGATGACATACATGGTGACTCAAAGAAATAGTGTTTCAGGAACTTTGTGGTATCAAAAGAAACTTTGCAAAAGATCATGGCAAGGTCAAACAGTGCTGCCAGTTCTGATGCACTTAATGGCAATATCAACTAAATTATGAAAAATGCTACGTGCTGACTAAAGAGATATGCCTGTGGGGAAACCTTTATGATAATACTCATAGTAAACATTGCAGAAAATAAGAGGCATATAATTTCCTGACCTGCATTATATACTTGGCCTACAATAGTACAGTAATACATACAAATCAACTCTATTCCAAAGGCACAATCCAGCTGCTGCTAAAGTCAATGGAAAGACTCCCATTGATTTCAGTGGGAGTTGGGTCAGGCCCTAACTGAATACATTCAAAATAAACAACAAAAAACCAATACAATAGGATGGGGTAATGAGACAACATGGGAGGTTATAAAGAAACAGGCATGTAAATTAGGTGGGCTCAGTTTATCTCCAGTCCTGAATGGGTTCCCATTGTGCTAGATGCTGTACAAACACTCAGTGAAAGATTTCAGAGTAGCAGCCGCATTAGTCTGTATTCGCAAAAAGAAAAGGAGTACTTGTGGCACCCTAGAGACTAACCAATTTATTTGAGCACAAGCTTGTGCTCAAATAAACTGGTTAGTCTCTAGGGTGCCACAAGTACTCCTTTTCTTTTTACTCAGTGAAAGGTAGCCCCTGTCCAAAGAGCTTACAGCCTAAATGAAGAAAAGTGGATGGAACAGTTTTGAAGTGAGGGCAGCCAGGCCCAGGTTCAGAGCAGTGGTAATTTGTCCTTTTAATTTATCATCCAGCAAAGTAAAGTCCCACACCCAGTCTGAGTGCCTGTAGTTACTCTCTAGCTGAGTTTTGCTTTGACAGTTTGCACTAATCTTCTGCCACTTCACATTCTCATCTTGTTTGCACACTCAGATTTTATTGTGATTTGGATATTTTCTTGGAGTGCCATGTTGGCCATTAATCCCATGACAGGTATCTAAATTTTTTTAAGGTACTTATACAGAGTTTTTATGCACAGTATTTCTGTGTGTGTGTGTGTTTAATGCTTTCATCTTCTCTACTTTCATATTGCTCCGAAAGTATAAAATGAAGTGGTTTGCCTGGCAGGAGGAGGGAAATTAGTACCTCATCCTACAAAGTTTTATGCATGTGTTTGCCTTTAGGCATGTGAGTAGTCCAACTCAGATCAAGGGGGCTACTTGCATGATTAAAGTCAAGCATTTCTTTGCAGAATAGAGTCCTAATTTTGCTTCTCTAGTAATACAGGCTTTCTGTTGTAATCTAGTCAGAGGTATAAAGCAAGTCGCAAGACTGTGGTTACATAAGTCAACTCTTGTTTCTTCCATTATAAGCTGTATTCTACATCTAAATTAATATATATGCACCAATGATTATAAAGTGCACACTTTAAAACATTATTGATCACTTCAATAATGAACACTGATTTTCTAAACTGATCAACCATCAGAATAGCTCTTTATTTCCTGTGACTGTGGAAGTATTATTGTTGCTAGACTCTGCATCATATTTAATATTTGACATCTCAGACATTTAAAGATGCCATTTAAATGGCATCTCAACGACAAGGGTGAAATATTTATTTTAGTTTGCTTGACATTTCCCTGAAAAGATGTGGGGATGAAACTGAAGCAGAAATATACTGTGAATATTTTGTGCTTGATTATAGCTGGATCATCAGTGACTGCTCTGGTTAAGGTTGCATAACTGTTGAATTCTAAGCCCAAAGGATTTCCCAGTTCTATAGTCAGAGGAATGATGGTCTTGGGGTTAAGGCACTGCATTGGGATGCACGTTCAGATTGTCAACTGTTTGGGGCAGAGACTGTCTCGTACTATATGCTTGTACAGCAACTAGTCCAAAAGGGTCTTCATATTGGTGGGGCCTCTAGGTGCTATTGTAATACACAAATATGAAAGTTTTGGGTGCACAAGATATGCAAGACTTGTATAATAACATTTCACTTACCACTGAAATGTAGCCACCTCTCAGGTGAAATACGGCAGTGGTTTAACAGTGCACGCAACACTTGAAGAAACTTTAGAAGAGCAAGATGACTTGTAAATTGAAGATTTTTAAAAAATGTGTTTCTAGATTATCACACGCACTAATGCCAAGAAAAAATGGCATGTATCATTTTTTTAAAATTTGCAATTTGGGCATAAAGTAGTTGGACAAAGTTACTTATGTGGCTTAGAAAAGCACCAGCATGCACGTGGTTTCAAGAGACTCTCCATTTCAGCATTTAAATAGGGTGTTTCCTCAGGTTGTGTTTAGATTGTTTCAGAGTGTAGTGTTGGACCTTTCAATGTGTCTTCTTACGCTGTACCCACTGGAAAAGTAATGTAGTACTGAGTGATTCTTGTCCTTTCCCTTCAGATACACCATATGTTCTCTCCTATTTTTTAAAAAGTTGTTTTATACAAGGTGTTCATTATGTGGCGTTTCTTCTGCAAGTAAAATATTTAAAATGTTGTTTGTTTTTTCAATAGGTAGAGAACAGACCCAAATATTATGGAAGAGAGTAAGTAATGTGCTGCTGTGAATCACTGAGTCTAATGTGAGTGGGTGTCAGCTCATGTTCAGTGTTGAGTAAAGGTGCTGCAAGTGTACCCCATGGCCTTTTCATCTCCTCTCTGTGTTTAACACCACAGGAATGTGGGGCTAGCTGTGCTAATGGTTTTAATTTGCAGGTCATTTTGCCTTGCAAAGTGGTGACTCTGCAGTAGCCTACCCTCTTGGCTGTTCAGCATACTGTATGTGGAACCTTGTCAAGGTCACGCATTACATTTTGATGTGTACATCTTGAGTGATCACTGTGAAATTCTGCTCTGTCCTGTTTCTGCCAGTCTGCTTGTTGGGCATGTGCAGCAAGGAACTTTGCTCCACTTAATCACACTACTCTTGCTTCCCTGCAAACTCTAATTTGGGTATGGCATTTTGCCCACCTCACATCACCCCTGCAGTGTCAGATGGATACGGTATTCTTCAGTTCTGCATTATCTGGGAAAGTAGAGTGCTGCTGTGCTTCACAGGGGTGGTTGGCTGTTTCCACCCCAAAGATGGAGGTGCTGCAATGAGTGTGAGTGTGTGTGTGTGTAAAACTCTCTTTGGGGCCATTTGAAATGCCAAATGCTATTAAAAATTCACATTATCATTTGTATTTCCCTGTCCTCCATTTCACTGCATTAAGCAAAAATATTGTATGTTTGTGTTTATTTTGGTATCAGTGTATGTAAATTGTGCACTTTCTTATGCAGATTATTAGTCAGATTAAATGGATCACTTGAGCCCCTGGCAAACTAGCAAACTGTCCCTCTGTATTGGAAAGTGTGAGTACCCCTAGCATAGAATATTAAGCTAATGGGTGACATGGACACTCGTCTATTAAACTAATGTAAGATATCCATATTATGAAAAGAATGCACTTGTTCTGTAAAGAAAGAGTGTTCTTCCCATGCTGTCCGTTAAGTGATTTTGACGGCTAAAGCCTACCAGCCGCAAATAATCATGCTGGCCAAATGCCAAGCAGAGAGAGAAATTAACATAATGAATAGGTTCCTGCTAATTACTGTAGTTTTTATGGAAGCTTGTTTTAAAAAGCCATGGGTTTTTGTTTTTTGTTTTTCTTTTTCCTTAAAAACAAACAAAGGTGTGGTCTAAGATTGAAAAACAGTGTGTTTTGAAACAGCTTTGATTGCTAATAAAAATGAGTGTTGTTTGTTAGATTCCATGGTATGATCTCAAGAGAAGAAGCCGACCAATTATTAAGTGTTGCAGAGGGAAGTTATCTCATTCGTGAAAGCCAACGGCAACCAGGAACCTACACTTTGGCATTAAGGTTGGTAATTACCATTTTATTTTAAAAGTTATAGAATGTTTGTGACTATCTCATTGTGGTGCTAAGATGAACTATTATTTAATTCCTTTAGAGAATTTTTTGTAATAGTGACCATTTAATGACATTGTATTTTTGTGGCCGGGTTACTGTTCAGTATCTTCAAAGTACTTTAAATCTTTCAGTGTGAGATTAATGTCTTGGGTTTGAAATACTGGGATAACTGTCTATGGCCGATTGGTTTTATTTTACTATAGATTTTCCCTCCTTCTCTCTTTTCCCATTGCCCTTCAGTTGTGTCCATAGACGCCACATCTGGATATTGAAAATGGAGATGGAGAAGAATTAGATAGTTCCTTTGTGATCCCATGTGACTAAACCCAACTTTGTATTTATTTGGTATCCAGGTCCTGTGGATCTCCCTCTTAGGCTGTGGGGAATCCTTTAGCAATGGACGGGCTTCGCCCGCCTACTTCCCGGATCCCAGTAGGATCAAGATTGGTGACCTGTTGTAGGAGAGTAGCTGGTTGTCCTCCAGTGACTCATGAAACTACTCATACAGCCTGTGTGCCAGTCTAATCTGGCCTGTGAACTAGTGTCTATCCTTGAACAGTTGTGTGCCAACTGGGTGTGAATGCATGCCACCACCTCTATACAGCTATGAAAACTCAATCAGATTGTTTCCTAACTGAAATAGTTACAGAATGACTTTTACAGTTTTTTAGCTTTGTCATTTTATTGTTCTCAGAGATAGTATGTGAAATGAATTGACTCTTCAGTTCTACATAGTTTAACTGAGTATAGACCAGATCCAGGAAAACATTTAAGCATATGCTTAACTTTAAGCACACGAGTAATCCTTCAGTAAGACTACTCATATTAAAAGCAGGCATATGCTTTCCCATATCAGCACCAGCTTTTCCATATCAGTGGTCACACATCGTTTTTCTCATTATCACTGTACAGCTGAAAGGCTTCTGAAGCTAATAAGAGAAAAACAAATCTTACAAATCTGAGTTTTAATTAATTTCACTGTGCGGTACTGTAAAGTGTTTTCCCTTTACTTCTTTAGTAGCTTTGGGTCCAGTACTGTAAACTGTACTCACATTGAGGCCGATAGTAAGCACTACTCAATGGGACTGCTCAGATGAGCAAGCGCTATGCAGTGTGAGGAAAGGTTGCAGAATTAGCCCCTTCGTTATGTTGAATCCTGCATCCCATATTTCACAGAGGGGAATAGAGAGCAGCATGGATTATGGGCTTACATTTTCCTGGATACCAGCTGTATTGATGGTAGATGGTCTGCCAGTCTGACCTGGAGGAACATGCTGTCCTGACCCCAAAAATGGCAGTCAGATAGGGAGCAAGTCGGTGAGACCCACCAGCCAGACCTGAATATTTTTAGCGATGGAGCCTCTGTTTCTGCCCTTGCATTACTTCCAACCACTCTAAACAGACACAGTGTATAGGAAGTCTTGACAAAGCTAGGTTACGCATTTCCCACATGGTCTTTCCAAACCTGGCTCCCGTCACTCCATGGCACCAAATGTCACTATTACTATTGAAAAAGAGCCCTCCAAACCCACAAAGAAGGAGACAAGATTTCCCCCTAATTCTGACCTGTATATCTGATGTAGTGTGACCAGATAGCAAGTGTGAAAAATTGGGACGGTCTGAGGCGTAATAGGAGCCCATATTAAAAAAAAAGTCCCAAATATCGGGACTGTCCCTATAAAATTAGGATGTCTGGTCACCCTAATCTGATGATACACCTGACATGTCCATCTTGCAAGTACCGTACATATTAAAAGGGACTGAGAGACGCAGAGTGTCCTAAAATTTGATCCTCTGTTGTTTTTTTAATCTGTCCCACTGTATGTTGTGGGTGGTTTTTTTAGCATAACAATTCTATAACAAGAACTGCAACCATTTCATAATCTCTGCTCTTCAGTGAGACAAACCAACAAATAATGCTGTTTGCTGCCGTGCATAATCACGCATACAGCACAAGCATACAATGTACAGTTTGCTCCATCCTTCCCTGTCCTTGTCATCTTTGTTCTTGCAAACAAACTGATAATAGATCCAAGTTGATGAGACTCCTGCTCTCTAAAGAACAGGAAACTTTTGAATTGCAATCTCTGCCTAGCCATGTTCTTGTGAGCTCATAAGAATAAAATAATACACACAGTAGAAAACAGTGTGAAATGTGAGTTATCACATCACAAAAAAACTCCTGGCCCAAAAAACTGTGAGTCTTTGGTTAGTCATTTTTGCATTGTCCCCCTCCAAAAGGCAGGAATTTTAAGGGTTATTTGGGTATGTTAACTAGTGAGTCAGTTAGTGGGTATTTAAAACAAAGACACACAAAAACTGTTCTCCAGACATTCTGTCTTCTGATATCAGATTTTTAAACATTCTAGCAAGAAACAGAGAGACACTTTGCTTCCAAAATTTGTAACCTACTGCTGTTCTCTACAAAAGTCCAACTGATGAATTGCAGTTCCTCTGGAGCAAATATAGGATACCAACCTGAAAAAAATATGTTAAAATATCAGTAAATGCCCACAGGTCTCACAAAGAAACTTATCCAGCAAATGTTTATCTTTAGGACATGCTAGACATCTGGAAGAGCAATAGCAATTAATGAACGTGTTATACAACAAAAATAGACATATGGCTGAAATATTGATATCCTGGAATAATACACTGGGGTGAAAGCGTTTTCTTAGAAAAAATTACTGTATTTACATTTTAAAAAATAGACTGCAGTAAGATATTTTTCTCTGCAGTAATATGATTCTAATAGGAACATGAATTGACATTTAAATTGATTCACATGTGTGAATACAGCGGTATTATTATTTTTCATGGTCTAATGACTCCTTCCAGCCACTCCCCTGTAATAAAAATACATTCAAAACTGAACAAACTGTTGCAAGCCTTGTTTGAATGGCTGATCTAAAGAGAGAGAGATTCTGTCACTGAATTTTGTTCCTGCTCCGGCAAAACACACAGTGCCTTTGACCAGCAGGTGCTGATGTTGCTGGGCACCTTGCATGATGATTCTTGGTGTGGCTTATTTAATTTGAAAATGAGTAATTTTTTCCCAGGGTAACAGATTGTACCTATATTTTAGAGAGAGGAAAAACATGATCCGGGCAATTACTGATCTGTTAGTCTGACCTCAGTAGTATGCAAGGTTTCAGCACACATTGTGAAGGAAAGAATAATTAAATTCATAGAGGTAAAGGGGATGTAATGTGACATGGGTTTACCAAAGGTAGATCACATCAGCCTAACATGCTTTTCTTCTTTGAGAAAATAACTGATTTTTGAGATAAGGGAAGTACAGTAGGTCTAATACACTTGGACTTCAGTAAAGCATCTGATATGGTACCACATCGGAAATTATTGGCTAAATTAGGGAAGATATAGATCAGTACACATATTGTAAGGTGGATAAGGAATTGGCTCTTAGGGGCTCACAATAAGAATTTCTGCTACAAACTGGGGGATCATCAGTTGGAAGTGACAGAGGAGGAGAGAGACCTGAGTGTGTGTCTCGATCACAGGATGACTATGAGCCGCCGTGATGCAGCTGTGAAAAAAGGCAAAAGTGATCTTGGGAGGTATCAGGCAAGGCCTTTCCAGTAAAGATAAAGTATTAATTCCATTGTACAAGGCACTGGTAAGACCTCATCTGGAATACTGTGTACAATTCTGGTCACCTGTGTTCAAGAAAGATGAATTTAAATTGTAACGGGCGCAGAGAAGAGCTGCTAGGATGATGAGGAGAATGGAGTGCCTATTTTATGAGTGGAGATGGAAGAGCTTAGCTTGCTTAATCTAGCAAAAAGAAGGCTGACAAAGGATATGATTGCTGTCTGTAAATACGTTATGGGAAGTAAATACGAAGGAGCATGAATAGCTATTTAAGCTAATGGATAATGCTGGCAGAAGAAGAAATGGATGTAAACTAGCCATGAACAAATTCAGGGTGGAAATTAGAAGGTTTCTAACCATCACAGAGGTGAGGTTCTGGAACAGCCTCCCAAAAGCAGTTGTGGAGCAAACTACTTAACTGGTTTTAAGAAAAAGCTGGACAGGGTTATGTGTATGATTGTAGGACAGGATTGCTTGTGATGATAAGGGATAGTACTCACCAGTCTGGGGCCTCACTTCCAGTTTCTCTCTTATATTCCTAAAGCTCATGCCACAAGGTTTCAGCCAGCCACTGGCAGGGGTTAGGAGGGTCCCCACCCCACCCCACCCCCAATGTATTCAGTGGAGTTTTCTCAGTCTCCTTCCTTTGTGGCATCAGGGATGGCCATGGCTAGAGATGGGATATTGTGGGGGTGGGCCAGGGCTGTGAGGTGGCACTGAGCATTCTCTCTCTCTCGGGTGCTTGACTGGCTGGTTCTGGCTCACGTGCTCCAGGTCTAACTGCATGCCATGTGGGGATAGAGAAGGAATTTTCCCCCAGGACAGATTGGTAGTGACCTTTGTAGTTTTTTGCATTTCTCTGCAGCACGTGGATGCGGGTCACTTGCCAGAATTATCTGAGTATGTCTCACTTAATCATTTCCCTGCCATTATTGGAGCCTCAGGTTCTGGTGCACCTCAGTCCCTCCTTTTCTCTGCCGGTGGCACACAATAATCTAGACTCCTGTGGGCTGTAATACTTTGATCTCATTTTGGCTCTTGGATTTAGTGTGTGGGTGCTAGGTGGTGTAGGTGGCGTACGATACAGAGGAGGCCAGACTAGATGATCTAATGGTCCCTTCTGGCCTTAAATTCTCTGACTCTAGGAGAAAGGTTAGTGTCTTCAAACTTTGACATTATCTTTTTCAAGGCAGAAAATCCCACTGAAAGCAACTTTTGCGGACAGTAAAGTATACATGGTGATGGATTTTACTACAGAAAAGAGCGTAAGGCAGCTCTCCTTCTGAAATTTAGTTTTTCTGCTGGCTTGGGAAAACATTTAATATACCAGTTATAAAGATTGTTTTTAAATTATGGCCAGGCTGTATTTATGTAAGAGGTAACATCAGTTGGATATAACATGGCAGGAAAATGCTCTCAGACTTCTTTAAATGCAGTGTTCATGCAGTTAACCTTAGTTTAATTTAAAGAAATTAGGATTTGGAATTAGGCATTGAAATCTAAACATTGTACATGCAGATGCCATTTTACTGTGATTAAGCATTAGCTTGACCATCCTGGTTTTACCAAGGAAAATAGCTTGTGATGTTGCTTTCCATTGCTGAAGCAAGTGATACCATATTATCCTGTTCGTTGCTCTCACTTTAAAATGTGTGAAAGTGAACCCACACACTCTGTTATCTCATATGCCATAGCTGAATATGAGTGCTTCAGACCTTTCTGGCAGCACGTTTCCTACCCTTGGAGTTCCTAATGCTTCCAACATTTATTTTCCTCCTAGAAGGAAGGAAGCAGCAGGCATATTCTTTCCATCAGTTGCAGGCAAGAGTTTTGCTCTTTGTTTCAGTTTTTCTCTCTTTGTTAGAAGATATTCATAGTATACCAGTGTTTCCAATAAGTGTGATGTTGGACATCTAGTGTTTAACCCAATCCTTACTCTGTCACTGTTGTTACCATTACTGTTACTACTGCATTCTACTCTTATTTCAGCTTTGGAAATTTTGCTGTGCATACCTTCGTAGGTAAAGAAAAATTTGCCTGTAAACTGTCAGATTTTTTTATGGGAACCAGTTAATTTTTTCCCCATTGCTACAATGTCAGGATGAATGGTCAGCTTCATCTGCAGCCTGGAGGTGACTTTGATAGCTGTTTATCTATATTCTGACTATCATTTCCCATATCAGAAATGAGGAATGTCAGTGAGATGTGTCTTTGCACAAAATCCTGCCCCCTTTGACAGCACTCACATTGATTTCAGTGAGCTAGGATTTCACCCTCTATGTCTAACTCCATGATTCAGTTTGATCTTTTCCTACTAGTATCACAGGTGGACCTTAATACCTTTAAGGGAGAGTGGTCCAGCCCACCTGGGATTAATGAGCTAGTGTCCTGTTGGGCCTCGTGAGCAGGGATCCTAGAAATCTGTTTGCTGTGGAAAAATGTGGAAAACCACGAAATTTGCATTTTTACAGAGAATCTTTAGTTTTTACATTTTGTGAAAAAATAAAAACATATATTAACTATTAACATTTTACTGAAAGTGTCAGTGTCACATATTCAATGTGTGCAACCTTCCCCTCTTGTGGTTGATTTTTGAATGCACTTTAAATTTACATAGCTAAACATACGCAAGTAAACTGCTTCTGGCATATAGAGGTTACTCAAAGGTGTATAGTGGTTTGGGTTTTAATGGATCTCAAATTTCACTTCAGCCTCGAGACATGAGTAATTAAAGTTATGAAAAGACCGTGAAAACTTTTAAATTCATCCCTAAAGATGATGTCACTGCGTTTGGCAAGGAAAAAATTTCATGTTGATGGTAATGTGCTGTTCTATACTATATGCAGAGAGGCTTTAGAGTATGTTAGAAGGCAGACAATTGTAGAACACATGGAAAGCACTGAACATAAACTGAATGAAGAGAAATGAAAACAAGAGGCTGAATCAGCAGGGCCATCAACAACAGTGAAGAAACAGTGCATTGTGACTGGATCATTGCAGTGTGTTAAAAAAAAAAATTTTCCTGAAAATCTAGAAGACAGACAGAAGTAAGAAATACAAATTGTAATTCTGTTAATTTTATTATAATGATTGATGGCACTGGTAGGCTTCAAACTTCCTTAAAAATTGTAAATATATCTATAAAACATTGTGTTCAACTGATACCTATATGTATTATGGCTAGAGAAATTTATGTTCAGTGTTTCATTTTAAATGTGGACTGTGGTACATGGAGGTGCTAAGAAATCAGTTTTTTGGTTTTTTTTTGTTTGCTTGGTTTTTTTAATTAAATGTTCTAAAACTTTAAGGCAGCATGAAGGTTGCCCGGTCATGCCTTGTGCTCTTCTATAATGCAGGGTGTGGTTAAACTCAAACCTCTGAAAACCGGGAAATGAGTTAAGGTAATGCAGCTTTAAACTGCTGAAAAACAGGTAATACAAAGTTAAGGTGCATGCCACCCCCACAATGCAACCTTAACTCTGTCCTCTTTGGATCCAGCAATAGTCACTGCGAATGGTTCAGTAAGGCTAGTGCAAAGGTTAACAAACTACCAAGGGAAGTGGTGGATTCTCCATCTCTTGAAGGCTTCAAGTCAAGACTTATTAAGCTTAATACATCAGTATCTGGGGGAAATTCTATAGCCTGTGTTATATAGATCAGACTATATGATCTAATGGTCCCTTAGAGCCCTAAAATCTATGAATTTACAATAAGAACATATAAGGAAGGACTAAGAGAACATGCCATTATTTGTGTTGTGTTCCACAGATAAGAATTCCAGCATTTATCTGTGTCCTCTCTAGCTGTGTTAACTGTACCTGCACTGAATGGAGGAGGGATTAGCAGAAGCAGCTTGGCAAAGCTGTGACTGTGATATGAAGAGAAGTGCATGTGCACCTTGAAGGATCAAATATGCCTCATTTTTGCACTGAATTTTGTAGCTTGTAGCAGTAGAGGTACACAAGGCTGTCTTCTTGCTGTGGGGATTGTCAGCAATGTGGTGGTATGTATGACAGCAATATCCACGAGTGAGTGAAGACAGAGTCTCAGAAGGAGTGCTCAGGACAAGAGTGAAGCAAGTCCAGGGTGGTTTGTGTGGAGTAAGCTCAGTGTTTGAGTGCAGGCGAGATATAGGTAGCTCCTGTTTGCTACGCTTGACCTGAACCCATGGTTTGCCTTGGAAAAGAGACAATGTTAGACTTTATCCTACAGTGCTCATGTCCTCTATTTCCAATGTGTTCTGTAGCACAGTGGTTCTCAACCGGGGGTCCGTGGTCCCCTGGAGGTCCGCAAGCCCTTTCAGGGGGGCCGCGGAGCCCTGTGGCTGAAACCCGGTGCACCAGCGCTGAAGCCGGCGGTCCCCCCTACCCCAGCCCCCTCTGGAGCAATGCAGGCACCCCTGCCCCGAAGCTAGGAGCGTCATGGGGCTAAAGTTGACAGCCCCTGCCCTGAAGCCAGGACTGGCACAGGGCTAAAGCTGGCAGCCCCTCTCTGCCCTGAAGCCAGGAGTTACATAGGACTAAAGCCAGTGGACCTCCCGCCCCGAAGCTGGGAGCAGCGTGGGTCTGATGCCAGCACCCCCTCAAGCCCCCGAAGCCAGGAGCAATGTGGAGCTGAAGCGGCAAACCTCCCCCCTCCCCCGCCAAGTCATGAGCCTGGAGCCTCAGCGCCCACCCCCCGAAGCTAGGAGTTGCATTGGGAGCCTCCCCTTGCCCGTAGACAGCCCCTAGCTACCCCGCTGCCTGCACCCTGAGCTACCCTCTTGCCTGCAAACAGGCCCTAGCTATCTCCTGCCTGCACCCTGAGCTACTCCCCTCACTTCACACAGCCCCTAGTTACCCCCTACCTGAATCCTGAGTGGCTTACAAACTTTTTGAACTAAGTCCCCCATTTGAGTTATATTTTTTGGTTGCATCCCCCTGCTGGCAGGTTGGCCTCCTGAGTGAGTCAGGCTGGTGGAGGTTGTGTTTCTTCCCTGGACACCACTGTGCAGAGCTGGCTCGAGTCCCACCAGTTCTTCTCTCCCCCCCCCCCCAATAGAAGTAAAATTATGCCTATGCCCAAAGGTCCCCCCCTGGCTCGAGTCCCACCAGTTCTTTCTCCCCCCTCCACCCCCACCTCACTGTGCCCTGGCGTTTTTATAGCATATTGAGGGAGGCCTCAGCAAGAAAAATGTTGGGAACCCCTGTTATAGCATCTTTAAGGGTATAGTCCTAATACATGTGTTACTGTCATGTGTTGCAGGTTTGGCATTTATCTTCACCCTTCCTTTCCGGTTTTCATAGGTTTAAAATTAGCCACTCTCCGCATTCTGGAAGGGCACAAAACACCACTGGGCAGCCTTAAGGAAGTTTTGAGGTATTTAATACATAATCACTCTTGAAGAGTTGGTCTAAACATTTTAAAAATCCTGACGGAAGTTGAAAATTCAAAGTTGTTTCTGTTTCACAGGATTCAAAACACATTTTTATTTTTTTTTTAAATTTTGGGGGACATTTTTAAATCAAAATTTTAACTGAAATAAAAGTCATGGCCTCGGCCTTCTCATGGATGCTTTGTACCTCTCCCATGCTGCAAAGCTGCTAAAGCACCATTGAATCTGGCAAGTCAGAGAATTATCCTTGTGTAAGGAGAATCCCCAGGTGTTCCCTGGTGACATAGGCCCAGCATAAGTCAATTGCAAGGGGTGTTCCCATGGAGAAAGTGGGTGTGGCCAGGATATCTGGTGATTCGCAATTGTCATTACAGCCTCTAAGGCATAAATCAGAGCCACTTGAGGGGCCTGAATCACATTAGTGTCAAATTTCGTGTAATGGCCCCTGGCCCACTGCAGGGTTGGAGGAATGTAGAGATGGCTCAACACAGCATTGGCCACATCCTTTGAATGATCCTTTCCGAGATCCTGCACCAAGTGTCACTCAGGTGAACCAAAGAATATCGCCCCTTGTGTATAGAAATTCTGCCAGTTTCTTTTAGTCTGATTGGTGGACACTTGACCATCTGTGTTAATCTGAGTCTTTGCTTTCCTTCTAAATTTGTGAAACAAGATTCCCCTGCAGAGAGAGAGAGTGTAGGAACAAGAGACCACCCACAACCCTTCTCATTCTGTTTCTAACTCCTCTGCTTATTCACACCTTGTCAGACTCTCATGACATGAAATGTTCAAATTCACTTCACTTCACACTAAAGATTTTTACTCATGGAACCCAATGTAAAGAGATGGAGTATACTGTAAGCATTACAAATCTAGAGCAACCTTCCAAATCACTAGATAAGTAGACTTAAGACACAGGACTGCGTCATCGAGTCCGGTCCACATCTATTGCAGGCAACACCCTTATATAACTCCATGCATAAATTAATCAAGCCAGTTGAGTTACACCAGGAATTAGTTTAGCCCCATGTATCGGAAATAAATCCATGCCAGAGTCACAGTGTAGCAAAGGTGTTTCTTTGGGAACAGAGTGAACAATAATAGCAGGCCACATCCTTGTGTACAACCAAAATGCATAGAATGCCAATTGGGGTGGTACATAAAGGCTCTTTTTTGCACTGTCCTAGTCCCAGTGTTTCTCTCTTCTCACTATTCTTTTTGAGCTCTCAGTATAGTCTGAGGAGTACTCTAACTTAGTCTGGCCTGTAACAATGTGGGAGAAAAATATTAGACAACAATCAGTATTGGATCCTGGCATGTCCCCTTTTTCTCTTGTATGCCAGCAGCAGGGTGGGTGTTTGGTGTATGAGCCCCGTGTAGACATTCCAATCGGGCTGGAGCTCGGGCTCTGAGACCCATACCTTCCCTGAGCTTCAGAGCTTTGGTTCCAGCCCTAGATGGAACATCTGCACGACTCTTTTTAGCACCATAGTGCAAGACCAAGTCTGTTGACCTGGGCTCTGAGACTCACTGCTGCAGGTTTTTGTTGTTGTTGTTGAGCAGAAGTATCCTGTGTCAGTTCTACAGCACTGTACAGTCACGTTGGCCCTAGGGTGATCCTAGGTTTTGTGGATTGGGTTTATGGCCAAAGTGGCTGCCCTACATCTAGTGATCTCACTTTAATAGTGTCTTTCATCCAAGAACCACAGAGCCCGTCAGAGTTAATTAAACCTCACAACTCCTGTAAGATAAATAAAACAAGACAAGGTGAAATATGGGGTTTTAGGTTTTCTAATAAATATTTATTTCATGCTCCAATAAGAAAGTGGACCAACAGTTTTCCCCCAAATAACCGTTTAAACATGAAGTTTCTCGGTTAGCTAGGTTATCTATAGGCTGTACTGAAATATACTTTCCGTTTTCATGGGGAGCTGTGTTTTGTTTCGTCTTGATAATTACTTTCCTTCTTTGTTATTAGTTAGTTTGCATCTTTACTATTTTTTTTCCAGCTCGAGTACCCTTTTACATCCACACATGATGAAAATGCACTTCTGTTTAAAACCTTTACTAAGGAAAATAAATATGTCATAGTTTGTCTCAAGGGTAGAAGTGAATTCACAGGACAGAAGAAAATGATAAAGTAAATGCATTTTTGCCTGTGTTTTACAAATATTACTAGCAGGAGCAAATTGTTGCCTATATATTGGAGTCTGTATGCAAGAATAAAAGTGTTATAACATACATTGTAATAGAAATTAGATATTCCTAATGGATTAAAAGACCTGGAAATTCCTAATTAATTCCTAGAGGTTTTAGATGTGCTTTTAAATGTCAGCAAAACAGTAGGTCCATGCTTAATGCCAAGACCTAGAGCAAATTATGATAACAATAAGACATCACTCACAATGTAGGTTTTTGTGATTGAAAGCTTGTTTAATAATTAGGATGAGGATAAAAAGGAAATGGGGAAAAATGTACTTGTGGTAGGCGTTGAAGTGCGATCACACTGTATGTTCTTTTGCGCTGATATCTGCTGCAGCAGGTTTCGTTGGTTACCATGGTTTCCTTTCCTGCAAATCCTATTGTTTCAATATTGTGAATAAATGGAAATAGGTTCTGCAGTCTGATTAAAAAAAGGTAATTCTCTTAGTTGTGATTATTAATTGCAAGTTTTGTTTACAAATGGGTATATTCAAGGGTAGGTGGCATTGGGATATAATTCTTGAGAGAAGTTAAATGTCAGAAAACTTACTGATTCTTAGTTTATGTCACTGATTTTATGTATTGTGCAGTAATTCGAAGTATATTTTAAAAGACTGCACAGTAAAACCCCCTGAAATTTTGAAGTGGATGTAAAGAAATTTGCCACTAATATTAATTATAGAATTAATTTTTACTTTAGACAGTACATAATCTGACATCCTACTAATGAATATACTGTTCAGTGGTTCAGATGCATCTTTCAGATTTTGGAGAATAATTGCTTCAATTTTTGCATGTCCGAGTATGTTTTAAAAAATACATCATGACATTCCAAGTCTGGGATCCTACAAAGACCTCCTTTGACCTCAGAGAGATTACTCATGAGAGTAAAGTTAAGCATGTGAATAACTCTATGCAGGATCAGGACCCAAGGCTACATACCTGTGCAATGATCAGAGACTAAGTGTATTGGTGAGAAGGAGAAGGGGGATTGAGTCAGGGGAATGGGAGACTGGGAGTCACTTACCTCTAAAGCCAGAGCATCAAATTCTTTTGTAGAGAGGCTGAATTATATTTCTAATTATGGTCCATAGCAACAAAAATTGCCTTTGTTTAAAATTTTCTTTCTCTGGATAGAGTACCCAATTAAATAATTTCTGCTCTACCATCCGGTTCATCTGCACAAAAGGTCTGTATGTTAAACTACCAATAGATAATTTGATCTGAAAGGTTAGGTCTTCTCTTGAACATTTGAGTAGAGTATTTAGAAAGATAAACAATTAGATTTGCAAATAGAAAGCTCAAACTTTTTTTCAAGGAGATAAGAATTTGCACATTGTGTTTGGATGAAATTCACAAGGTAGAACAGGGGTGGGCAAACTTTTTGGCCTGAGGGCCACATCTGGGTATGGAAATTGTTTGGCAGGCCATGAATGCTCATCACATTGGGGGTTGGGATGCGGGAGGGGGTGAAGGCTCTGGTTGGGGGTGCGGGTTCTGGGGTGGGGCAAGAAATGAGGAGTTCGGGATGTGGGAGAGAGCTCCAGACTGGGGCAAGGGGTTGGGATGCGGAAGGGGGTGAGGGCTCCGGCTGGAGGTGCAAGCCTGGGGTAGGGCCAGGGATGAGGGGTTTGGGATGCAGGAGGGAACTGCAGGCTGGGAATGGAGCAAAGAGGTTCGGAGTTCCTGACCAATGGGAGCTGCAGGGCTGGTGCTTGGGGCAGAGGCAGCGTGTGAATCCCCATGGCTGCCCTTAAGTGTAGGAGCTGGAGGGGGGACATGTCGCTGCTTCCAGGAGCCACGGGGAGCCAGGCAAGCCCCCGACCCCACTCCCCGGCTGGAGCTCGAGGGCAGGATTAAAATGTCTGATGGGCCAGTTGTGGCCCACAGGCCATAGTTTTCCCACCCCTGAGGTAGAATATCTCTGGCCCAATCCATGGATATCTAGGAATTTCCTTAGATAGATACCCATGTGATTTCAAGCATCTATATTTTTTCTGCATGGCCTATTCTCTTCTCTACTAGGCCATGATTGATTGTTCATTTCTTGTAGGTATCACAGCAAATATGTGATTGAGGAGGGGTTTGAAGGAGGGGATGGTTTCATGTTTCTCTCTGTTTAGTGAGACAACTGCACTCAGCTGTGCCAAGCCATGCCGTGTGTTGCTGTGCTCAGCCTCCTTTTGGTGGTCTGTGGCATGGTAGGGCCCTCTGAATAAAGAGTTCTCTCTGTTCCCGGTGCATGCCTATTTGAGTGCTTTATTAACTAACCGTGGTGCTTGTATGCTCAACAGTTTTATAAACACTAACTTTGTGGGGGCCTCATCTTGTGTTTGCCACCCTCCTCTTACTCCCTTGGTTTTGTTCTGTTCCCTAAAGGCTCTTGCAGTTCTGTTACAAGTTTGTTTACATTTACGGGACATAATGCTGCCTGCTTCTTATTTACAATGTCATCTGAAAGTGAGAACAGGCTTTCGCATGGCATTTTTGTAGCTGACATTGCAGGGTATTTACGTACCAGATATGCTAAACATTCGTATGCCCCTTCATGCTTCGGCCACCATTCCAGAGGATATGCCTCCATACTGATGACGCTCATTAAAAAAATAATATGTTAATTAAATTTGTGACTGAATTTCTTGGGGGAGAATTGTATGTCTCCTGTTCTGTTTTACCTGCATTTTGCCATATATTTCTTGTTATATCAAACTCGGATGATGACCCAGCAAGTGTTCGTTTTAAGAACTCTCACTGCAGATTTGACAGAACACAAAGAAGGTACCAATGTAAGATTTTTAAAGATAGCTACAGTACTTGACCCAAGGTTTAAGAATCTGAAGTCCCTTCAAAAATCCTAGAGGTATGAGATGTGGAGCATGCTTTCAGAAGTTATAAAAGAGCAACAGTCTGATGTAGAAACTACAGAACTGAACCACCAAAAAAGAAAATCAACCTTCTGCTGGTCGCATCTGACTCAGATGATGAAAATGAATATGCATCAGTCTGCACTGCTTTGGATCATTATCAAGCAGAACCCATCATCGGCATGGACGCATGCCCTCTGGAAGGGTGGTTGAAGTATGAAGGGACATATGAATCTTTAGTGTATCTGGCACGTAAATATCTTGCAATGCCCACTACAAAAATGCCCTGCAAAAGTGTGTTCTCACTTTCAGATGACATTGTAAAGAAGAAGTGGGCAGCATTATCTCCTGCAAATGTAAACAAACTTATTTGTTTGAGTGATTGGCTGAACAAGAAGTAGGACTGAGTGGACTTGTAGGCTCTAAAGTTTTACATTATTTTATTTCTGAGTGCAGTTTTTTTTTTGTGCATAATTCTACATTTGTAGGTTCAACTTCCATGATAAAGAGATTGCACTACAGTACTTGTATTAGGTGAATTGAAAAATACTATTTCTTTTATCATTTTTACAGTGGAAATATTTATAATACAAATAATAATATAAAGTGAGCACTGTACACTTTGTATTCTGTGTTGTAATTGAAATCAATATATTTTAAAATGTAGAAAACATCCAAAATATTAAAATAAATGGTATTCTATTATTGTTTAACAGCGCAATTAATCACGATTAATTTTTTTATTGCGCGATTAATCATGATTAATTTTTTTAATCGCTTGACAGCCCTAAAATAAATGCAGACTTCTGACCGATCCTGGATTCACTGACACTAACAGTGACCAGAAACCTACTTTCCACCTTTTGCTGGCTGCATGACTGCGTCATTACCTCTCAGATGGCGATATCGCTTCTTTCTTATCTCCAGGAGATACTTCTTCAGTGCGCTCTGCTTGGAGCCTTGAATGCTACTTGGAAGCTCCAACTGATGCAAATTGCAGCTGTCTGCCATTTAGATTGCTGAGAGTATGTTACACCTACGCCTTGCTCTGTGCGCTTACTGCCAATTTGCTGCCAGATGAAATGCAATGAGATTCTTGTCTTCAAAACAGTTCTTTGCCTGGGTTCCAGTTGTCTCAGAAAATGCCCTCCTCTCTCTCTCCTCTTCCCCATACCTGTTTTCCACCCACTGCTTGTATTGGCTGGCAGGAATGCTTTGGATGACTATCCCAGGAGTGAGCTCATAGGAGCTGTTGTCTGGGGTAGGTCGTATCCTCTGGAGTTTGCTCCTACTGGAAATATTTCTGGGCTTAAACCTGGCCCATAGAAGAATGCTTTGTACAACTTATTTCTTTGTTCCAGGTTTCCATTAAATTCTGCTGTAGAGCCCCCATTTCTGGCACTGTTATGGAAGTAAATTGGGGGTTATTTCAGGTTTTGGCCTGTATGTTCAAGATTTGGGGGAAATGGTTGTTTTGTACTTGATCTATCTTATGTAAATGCATCTGGGTACTACTGAGATGGGCTCATTATAAGTGCATGCAATGATGATAATCCTCTCCTAACCTTAATGAGTAATTAACTGGCTACTTGGGGCCTCCCACAGACTGGAATGCTTTTTTTCCTTATGGTTCATGTCTTCTTGCCGTGTTCCTGTTCTCCTTCCCTCTTCTTCCCATCTGTTGTTGTTGTCAGTTCTGTTTTCTTTTGGCTAGAGCTTCAAGTTTATCCTTGGCTGTTTTGTAAATTGCAGACTTTTTCCTACTATTATAACTTCAGCACTTTCTGGAGATGTGTTCATTGCTTTGGTAGGTTTTGTTTTCTAGATAACCAACGTCCAAGACTGGGTTCAGTGTGTCTAGCGTATGTCAAAGCTTCTTGCTGAGCACATAGTTCATGTTTCACTACAGTCACTACTGTACTACAATTATCTACTGTAACTCATTCCACAGCAAGGGAGGATGGTCTTGTGGTCAAGGCACTGGACTGGAACTCAAGAGATCTTCCTTCATTTTCTGGCTCTGACAGACTTCCTGTCTTACTTTGGGCAAGTCGATTAATTTCTCTGTGCCTCAGTTCTCCATCTATAAAATGGGGGTAACAATATTTCCTTTCTTTGTCTGTCTTGTCTATTTCATGTGGTAAACTGGAATTTGGAAAAGAGACCGAAAGGAGTTAGTGGGAGTTGGTCACCTAACTTTCTTAGGCCCCTTTCAAAATCCCATCCAAATCTCTTTGGGGCAGGACCTGTATTTCACTGTGTTTATACAGTGCCTAGCACAATGTGGCCCTGATCTTGATTGAGGCCTGTAGGCACTACTGTAATTTAAATAATAAACAAACATAAAAATCCAGTAGCTCAAGTGTCAGAAGAAGCGTTACCCATATTCTATGTTGTGTTCTCTTCTTGAAGAAGGCCACTGGTCTAATTCCTTTCTGGCCCCCACCAGTAATGTTGCTCCCTCCCCCACCTCGTATCTTGAGGGCTGCAATTTAGACACACATCTTCCAGCCAGTCCTTTAGTTGCTCTCTTCTACTGTCTGCCTTAGCAAATGGGCTGCTTTATAAATATGCATTTGAGGAACCATTTTTAAAGCTTATTACTTATGCATTAAAAAAAATCATTCAGCGATAAATACCTTGGCCTTTTAAAGCTTCCCTCCCCCTCCCCCCCCCCCCCCCGGAAAAGAACGGGTTCCATATTGTTGTTTTATCTCATAGTTGTTTTTATCAAACACACTTTTAATTATTCAAGCACATAAAGCACTGTAAATAGTAAATGTATTAGTGCCAAATTTCCCCCTCACTGATACCTGTTTTATACTTAAGCTAATTCAATTGAGTTAAATGGCATTACTCCAGCTTTATGCCAGTGCTAGTGAGAGGAGAATCAGGGACATTTCTTTTAACATTCATAAACTACCAAATGGTGTTTAATACATTTGGTAACAAATATTTGTGTGTGTATATGTGCCACCTATACGGGACACACATTTAGGATGCCAGTTGGATGAAATCTTTTAAATTTATTCTGTTTCACTGAGTCCTAATAAAATGAAAATCACTGGTAGCATAGGTCATTTTAATGGGCATATTACTTTATAATGACTGTTTATCATCTGTTCTCTCCCATTTGTTAATTCAACAAGCATTTTAATGGCAGATCAGGCATCACACTAAGAGAATTAATTTTTTATAGATGGTGGAGCACCACAGAACAGTAATTCCTATTTGTGGTCTAAACTATTCCTCTGCAATTTATTTATGTAACCATGGTCAAGAGAAGTTAAGATGGAGGTACATAAAAACAGCAGTTTCTGTTTTGATTATGAGCATATCACCTGTTTTGACCTACTAAGATACGTTCCCCGGAGTACTATAATTATTATGTTTCGTTAGTAATTTAAAGCAAAATGTATTCAAAAAACTTCATAGTACAGAACTTTTTCTTTTTTAACTCCTACTAGGTTTTGTAATTCTAGGGGAACAGTGGGAAAGACTCTAGACTGTTTCAAACAGTAATATTTTAGTAAATAACAGCTGACATATGTATATAAAACATGGCACCTTTCATCCAAAGTGCTCACCAGTATATACAAACTACTATGTGTAGCTTTCACCTCATAAATCACTGAAATGTGGCCATGTCTTGTAAGGAAAGCAGCAGCTTTCAGACAGCACACAGCGATGTTAAACATTGTCAGGACAGAAAAATAAGAATTTCTTTTTCAGTTAAAACTACAGGATGACTTTGGAATTTAGAATTAGAATTTAGCCAGAACTTGAGGGCATACACCTCATCTCTCATAAGAAATATCATAGGAGTTCTAATGACTACAAATAATTAGAACCTTGGTTTTAAATTTCATCTAGACTACAGAACCAGAAGCATTTTACCACCCTTATTCAAAAGTAACTACAAGAATAGCAGCAGATGCTAGTGGTCTAATGGGGGCAGCGTACTGCAGCTCATGGGACACTGGACTGGGAGTTGATTGCTACTCCGTACTCTGAAACTGGCCTGCAATGTAACCATTGGCAAACCACTTAATTCATTTTCTTCATCTGTAAAATGGAGGCAAAGCACTTTGAGATCTCTGAATGAAAAGAGCTATGTAAGTACTACTCTGTCATTATTATTACTCTATTACTCAGCCATAGCCTAAACCCTTCTGTCATTTTATCCACTAGCCAAGCATTATAAGTCTAATTCACAAAAGTTTTTGGCTTTGTGCACCATCAATACTAAAGCAAATATCAGTAAAAGCACCTCATGGCAGGTTTTGAATCTTAAAATGGTTGGGTTTTTTTGTTTGTCTGTCTTTTACCTGCCAAGCTACTTGACTTTCTGTTCATCTATACGTACCAGTAGTTTACTCACTTTTAGATATCCCTAACCTCCCCTGGTTAATATAAATACTAATATTTTGTTAATTCCATTACTTCTTGCAATAAGAAGGCTTTACTTGCTATTAATTCCCTTTTTTAAAAATCGGTAATCAGTTTTAACAAATGTGTGTTGCTATTGTTTATTAAATATTATGGTAGTCAAGCAGTGAAACTTTATGGAGAACAAAATCAAGACAGCATGATCAGTAAATTGTATTGTGTGGTATACTGTTTACCAAAGAAATGAGTTCAGGCTGCAGGAATTTCAGAGGCCAAACTTGTGTTGGAAAAAGTAACCATAAAATGCAATGGTAGTCTGTAATTGGTCTTTAGCGAAGCTGCAGTCTTAATTTTGTCTTAACAACTGAGTTTGGTAAAAACAACTTTAACAAAATTTAAGACTCATGGAAATCTTTACATGATGATTTTTAATCCAGTGGGAGCTTTTAACCAAACATTTGACTCCAATGTTTGCAACCTAAATACAAGTGAAATAGCCTATTCAAAAAAACCTACTTAAACAATTTGTGTCATCCTGGTAGAAAAAGAAAGACTAAGTGAAACATAAATAGTGAAAAGCAAATTACACTTTTAAAATTCTTTTCCCCAGTTTTAAATGATACAAAAGAGGTATTAGGTATGGAAATTTCTTGTCTTTTATATCTTAATACTGTCCGTTCAAGCCATATGTTTTCTTACATTCACAATTTAAATATTTATGTGGGTATAGGAAACTAATTTAAGAACAAGTTGTTTTTAGTATGAGAAAACTATGCAAGCAAAGAGATGGATTATAATCATGGTATGAAAACTGCTTAAATGAAACCAATGGGAATCACACACATTAGTGAAAACAAAGGTGCAATGTGGACCATGTTTTTACAGAATGCTATAGAATGATGGTCATCTCTCTATGATGATGATTCTGATGAAGTTTCCATTTCAAACCTGATTTTGCCCCCACCCTCCTACAATTTACCAGGAAAAAAAACAGTTCATATAGGACTCAAAATTAGAAGGCTAGACCTGAGATTAAGGTAGAATCTTTATGCAAATGTTGAAAATTGGTGGACACTAGGTTCCTAAATCATGATACCCTCATTATAGAAGGGTTAAAGCATAATTCCAACTTTTTGACCCTTAACAAAAAATCAGAAGGTAAAACAAGTTTTACTAGATATCCCCAGATGAGCTGTTTTTCCCAGAACCAAAATTTAGTTGATTAATTTGAATTTTCAAAAATTATTGATATTTTATTTAATAACATTTCTAGAAAATTTCTGCTCCAGGTATGTTACTATAGGGCATCAGAGGACTGCTGGAGACCTAAGCTTTCCTTTAAGAAAAATGTAAGGCTTCAAGCCCTTTCCCCAGCGGCAATAGACCACAAAGTGTAACCTGACCACTCAGGCGCTGCCAAGTCCAGGTGAGGCATTAGCCCTTCCTTTCCGTGGGGTATGTTCAGGAGAGGGGAACTAGTGCTCCTCTACCTTCACCACCCAATTAACCATGAGGGTCACCAAACAGAGAAAGCGGTGAATAATTAGTGTGTTCTGTAACTGCTCCTGAGTCAGAGCTAACCATTCACCTGGACCCCTCTGCTCCTGACAGCTCCTACCCTAGCATTAGGTCTCTGGTGGGACTTTCCCAAGGGGGCATAGGAGTAAGCTTCCCTCTTATGACTGTATTAAAAACTGAGGAAGTTCAACCCAAATAACTTTGCTAAGATTTGCTTGAGAACTGCAATCTTAACTCTTGGCTTTCTGTGTTTTAACATTTGAGGGATTTTTAAAGTCTGCATCTCCTGAAAGGTAATGTTCTCAGCTCATTGATCTGCACCTACTACTTTAATTTCATCTTAACAAATCTCTCTGATATATAGAAAGCACACTGAGACTTTGCATATTATTGACTCTGATTCACCACTGTTACTCCTGTTCGTGTAAAGCCAATGAAATCAATGAAGTTATATGGGCATAAAACAGGAGTAACATAGTGAAGTCAGAGTTAGTAAACTTTTCATCTCCATAAGATACTAATTTTAAAGCCAGTCATATTCTTTTCAGAGTATCTATTAGCAACTAGGAACAATGTTAAGGAAAATACTACTACACATTAATAACACAATTTTTGCCTAATAAATTGGCTCTAACATTTGTATAAGGTGACAAGTGAGAAAAATCAAGGAAACTCAGTTAAAGATAAAACAAAACATAATGTACTTCCATTGTTTGTTGTTATTTTTATTACATGTATTTGTAAAGCACTCATCATATGTAGTATCAGTTAGGTACTGCCTCTGCTCTTGATTCCTGCTACAGCAGTTGAGATCAGCTGCTGACACACTAAAGTGTACAGTCTTCAGATTCAGCTGGGAGGGCTGCTAGGAGGCAGTGAAGGGTCCCTTCATTTTCAGTGAAGGGTCATCAGCTGTGGACTTTGTTGCCTATCCTGATGAGACTGAGTCCAAGTTTGCTAACCTTCAGCGCACACTACAAATCCTGTATGTTTTCCCAGATGCTCTGAATTAGGAGAGTTAGAGATGGTGAGGGGGATGGGTGACAGTGGTGGCACTAACTCTGGATGCTGGTTTGTAATTATAGGTATTTTGTAAACACACAAGTGCATGTGCTTAAAGCAGTGCATAGGTACATTTTTTAAACAGCAAATTATATTAAGTTGGGGCAGTGAAGCATATTACAGAGGTGGATGAATGGCGGTATGTTGTACAATTGGTTTCACACTGTTGCATTTGTACTTTTAAAATCCATATGCATAGAGGATAAGAATGTTCTCGAAAATCTGGATGGTTTTGCAGTCATTAAACATCCTCCCTATGTTTCACCAGTGACTGCTGCATAAAGAGCAGGTAGCTGAGAGTCTGCATTACATCTTTTTAGGGATAAGGGACCTAATTGGTCTCTTCACTCCTTTATTTCTGGCCACTATTGCCGCTACACTTTAATCTACTTTCCCAGATTGTGTTATTCTCTCTGCTCTGTCTAGCCCGTTTGGCTGCCAGTGGGCAATCGCCTTTCAAGCAACTTTGAATTAAAAAAAGTCTTTTATCTTTAGGTCAGCTACTTGCAAACAAATGTGCAATAGATACACTAAGAATGTTATGATGACATGCAAAGTCCATTTTTTATTCTCTTTCTTGGCAAAGCTTCCAGTGTTCCACTGTTAACTGAAAGAGAGTGTACATTGTATATGTCTTGTTTTCTGTTTATTAAACAAAAAACAGCTGTTGCTAAAGCCTCCCTTTAGAAGGAGAATGTCAGGAAGTTCAAACATAAAATGTGTGACCTACTTAGTTCCGTGGTCATGCAGAAATGAACAAGGTATAGTAATGTTATAGATAAGGTAAAAATACCAAAAAATATGGCCTGATGGAAAAATTGAAACCAAGATATCTGTGTAGGTAAAACAAGGTCGAAAGGATTGAAACACAATTTTTTTTTAGTGGAGAGAGTATGCAGCTGCACCCATAAGATACATGTTGTAATTCATCAGAATAGTAATATTATGGAATAATAAAGAGATTTAAAAAGGGCAGACGGAAACAAAACCTGGAATTGTTGAAGAGAGAGAAATGCCTTCTAGACAGTAATAATAATAACCATGTAAAGAATCAGATGCTCTTTTCTCCTTACTAGTACTACCTTGAAAAAATACATCTCCGCAACTGCATACTGTAAAGAAGGAATAGCAGAGAAATAGGCTGGATTGGAATGTAGGGGGAAGCTATTTAACTTTCACCTGTTGCAGAAAAAACAATTTATTTCAGGTATCTTTTCCAAATTAGTGTGTTGCTGATTGAATTTCAGAACCACACATGAGGTCCATTTATCAAGTACCTTGCTTATGAGAGCACTCCTGGGTTAGGAGCATGCACCTGAAACTGATTAGGTACCTGGAGAAATACAGCTTTTCAGAGAGAAAGCGTGTGGTTCCCTAGAACTGTGCCAAAGAGTGAACAGGGGGGAAGTCTGGTCTGTTTGTGTTGTGTATGAGAGAGAGGTCAGTTTGCGGAAGTGGATGCTGAAAAGCTGGCATCACTGCTGATGCAGAATTAAGATTATGAACCATTGTCTAGTGGTTGTGCTAGTGGTAAGATGAAGATCTCTGGGTGAAGGCGTAGAGGATATGTACTGTTAGGGACCTTAACTTTCCATTTCCTTATTTTTGAGTTGTGTGTCAGGTATGTTGTGTGCAGCACCTTTAACAGGCACAAAAACACTATGTTGTGGATCAATGTACATGGGACTTGATCCTGCTCTTTTTGTTTTTGATGGGAAGAAGATCAGTCCCCTAAAATTTGTCCTTCCATCCTTCCTCTGTATTTTACTGTTGTGTTTGTCCGAACTTTGTATTAACATCTGAAGAATATTGCCAATCTTCAAATATACTTAGTAATGACAGGCCCCGAGAAGCTTGTCTGAGCCTTTATCTTCTCCTGTTTAGATTAATCCTCTCCTGATCCTTTCATTGCTAGAAAGCCAAGAAGTTTGATAAGTGACCTTCAGCTTATATAGAATTCTGTGACCCAGGTATTCTTAAGTTCTATAGGAGCATATTTTACAGATTTGAACAGCTCTTCACTGTTCTTAACTGTTCACTTCTTTATAAAAATCAATCTTTTTGTTTATTAGCCTCTACGGCTCTTTATTCTCAGGGTCCTGAATATATCTGAAACTTACTCAGTTCTGACTTCCTTTCCTGGAAAAGCCTAAAATCATAAAGGATATGCTGTGTGTGTTATTTCCATTGACTTTAATGGGAGTGTGTGATGGTTACCCACAAGAGCTCCAATGTGCTGAGCATTCTTACGGCACTGGGAGGTGAGGATATTCAGGATTTCACCGATGGAATAAATCTCATGATCAGGTCTGGGAGTAAATACCACTGTGCTCAGCAATAATTTAACAAATAAGGTGCAGAGCCTGTCTTCAGTGCAGGAGTCTGGCTGTGTCTCTATTGTTTTGCCTTTCATAAAATCTTTCAAAACTCTTCATTGGCACAGTAAAAACAAGTTAATGAAAAAGCCAGTGCATTGCCCTAAATATATACATGTATAATGGAGAAACTGACCCCCCTACTTACCAAAATATGTGGTGAGATGCTGTAATTGCGTGTTATCTCAGTTTGAATCATTCACCTGTTGCATTTTGTCACAAGCTAGGTTGTGAGCTCTCTGGGGTAGGAATTGTTTTTTAGACTGAGTTTGTACAGTACTTAGTACACGGGAGCTCTGATTCTGGAATGGTGCCCCTAAACTCTGTTGCAAAACAAATAACGATAAACAATTGAACATTGGAATTTCCAGACAAGTCCAATGGATGCTGTAGATCAGTATCCTGCCTCTGACAGTGACTACTATCAGTGCACTAGAGAAAGAAGGAAGAAACTCAGTAATGGAATAATCTTCCCACAGAAGAAATTTCTTCCTAAGGCCTGTCAGATATTGGTTGGCATATGACTTGAAGCTTGATAATTTATATACCTAAAAGGTTTTCATTTCCATTTTAATGTAACTGTGGCTGTTCTCATTATCTGTATAAATGGCTAAGTACTTGCCCTCAGTAATGCCTTGTAGCAATGAGTTCTACAGGATAATGTTGTGTTGTGTAAAAATGTTACCCTTTATCGTTTTTTAATTTCTTGCCTTTCAGTTTTGCTCTGTGAACTCTTCTTCCTTTATTATACGGAAATGTAAACAGAAACATTTGATTCATCTTGTGTATACTCCACCCACTAATTTGTATACATGTTTCATATCCCATCTTATTAGTGAACGGGATGTGAACTCCCCTAAAAGCTCCTTGAAAAGAACCTTAACTTTTATTTTTAAAGCACAGTTCTTGAATTTGCAGTTTGTGTTGGTTTATCTTTTTTTCCAGTTTAAATTGAAAACCAGAATGCTTAATTTTAATTGAGAATCAATAATTTTACCTACGTTCTGTTATTAAAATACATACCTTTTCAAGAACATTAATTACTTCTTTTGAAGAATACCTATGTTTCAACCTAATACTAGTCACACAATTTTGTGCTTTCATCTGTTTAGGTAGGCTCCCTTCAAAAGGCATACTTTTGTAGAGCACTTCTGTTTTCTGTTTGTTTGTTTTTTAACAGCAATATGCAGCTTTCATTTCAGAAATGAAATCTTAATGACGAGGTATTTTGTTTTTATGATTGATTTGGCTGGTTAGATATCATAAAGAAGTCTAATACCCTGAACAGCAGTACCTACTGCTGTCTGGCCAAGGAGTGACACTGGAGTCAGTAATGAAAGCAGCTTCTTGCTTCCATGCTCTTTGCAAGACAAGCATTGGCAGTTACCAAGTGCACACACTGATGTCTGTTCACGCATGTGCAGATGGCTTCAGAAAGCAAATTGTTCCAGGCTTTCAGTAAGATTTTTGAAAAGGTGCTTGAAGTCAGGTGGAGTCAACACACTCATTTATGGTTATTAAAAGGTTACATCAAAATGCTATTCAAACCAGGCTGCAGAATTACTAGCATCAGATTATGGCTTAAATATCCTGTATATTACAAAGGTTTGCTTGAAGCATAGCACAGAGGGCCTTTTGTAAAAAGCTTGAGGAGTTAGTCCTTGGCATTTGGCCAGCAATAAAGAAAGCTTGCCCTTGTGCCATTCTGTCCTCCACTGCTCAGATTCTGGCAGCAGTTTGACTTCAGTGTAATTGTTGGCACTAAAGCTAAACTGTACCCTGAATGGCCTCTTCCTACAAAAAGACAGGAGTACAGAGGTCTAACACTGCATCAAATCTCTTTATTGGTGTACTATAATAGAGGACTCTGTTATGAGAACTTTTCATATCAGAGAGGCAAGCAATAGACTATAGAGGCGCCGTACTAAAGAAATCCCTTAAACAGAGTGTGAAGTATTTTTCATTTTTTCCACAGGATAATGATGTGTCCAAACAGGATAAGAGAACAAATAGCTCGTTCTAGGGCAGGCATTAGTTTGGCTGTCTATCCACAGTTGTTGTTGTTCTACCCTTGTGTACAGTAGTTTAATTTTATATTCCTCCTCGTTCAGACCATACACAGCATAGTCACAGATTTAAATGATAGGGTATTTTTATTGTTTGCAAGGCATCACTTGCTTAATCTTTCTTTTAAAAATAAATATATATCTATGTGTATACTTTCCCATTTCATTGAGGCAGATTTGGAAATCAAACCAGGAACTTCAGACTCTACTACGATGGAAAACACTTTGTTGGGGAGAAACGTTTTGAGTCCATCCATGACCTGGTGACAGATGGATTGATTACTCTTTATATTGAAACCAAGGCAGCAGAATATATTGCCAAGATGACAATAAATCCAATTTATGAACACATAGGATATACAACCTTAAACAGAGAGCCAGCACACAAAAAACATATGCCAACCCTGAGAGATACATATGATGGCAAAGAATCTACAGGAGAAGATGAGGTAGCAGAGAAAAGGGTAAGCAACTGTTAAAACACACTTTTTTTTATTAGACTTTTATTTTATACTTTTAACTCAACTCCACTGAAGAATATTAAATATGTTTATAGGTGTTTAATCTAAATGGTTACATCAGATATTTTTGATTAATAGTAAGTTATATGTTAAGATGTTTTACTAATCTTTCCAAGTTTTCAAATGGAAATTTTTTGCATATTGCAAATGCCTCTGATTCATAAACTTTTATCAGAAGGTTCTTTGTTTTTTTAAAAGAAATTATTGCTATTACAAATGTCAATCCTCTGATATTCCAGAACGGCTAAAGATATTTAAACTTAATTACTGTGCAAAAAGACAATTGCCCTTTAATACAGAAATGTATTCCATAATCTATTCAGCATTCCCCATACAATGATAGTAAAGTTGTCCACTTTATAAATAAGTCTGTTCATTAACAAGATAAAATGTTAAAACATTTCACATGACCTAAGTTCAGCCTGTCATGAACTGACAGAACTATTTTTGGCCTCAACCAGGCTTATGAAGAAGGATATCTTTCTTCAGAGAGTTGCATTATCAACTGAGAACTAACTGCATTTGTGGGGTGGGGGAGGGCTTTAAAATAAATAAATAAATTTAGAACCAAATGCAGGATAAATTTCAGACTTTGTACTCTTGCAGATCATCTTTAATGTAATGTAGAAGACCCCAAAAACAGTTGCCATATAGCTTTGTTAACACGACAGATATGAAACTTGTTTTTAAATTCATATTAATACATTTTTAAAATAATGATAGTTTGTTAAAATAAATAACTAGAGGAAAAATTGATTGCATCTGTTTATTAAAAAGCCCATAAATGGCAATCTTTCTTAAGTGTGTGTTTAAAAATATTACTTAAAATATCTATATATTCATGCATATGTAATATGCGCTCTAGGCTCTCCTGTTTCAATGTTATTAAGCGTATTTTGCAAATTACTGTAAATCATAAAAGAAAATACTACGTTTAGGTCTGATTACATATTCATCTTCCCAATCAGAGATAAGGAACACATTTCTTGTAATCCTTACATGTATTGACATTTTGTGTCTACGCTGTTGTGATTGAACTTTTTTAATGTAGTAAATCGTAGAATCATAGAAGATTAGGGTTGGAAGAGACCTCAGGAGGTCATCTAGTCCAGCCCCCTGCTCAAAGCAGGACCAACACCAACTAAATTATTCCAGCCAGGGCTCTGTCAAGCCAGGCCTTAAAAGCTCTAAGGATGGAGATTCCACCACCTTCCTAGGTAACCCATTTCAGTGCTTCACCACACTCCTAGTGAAATAGTGTTTCCTAATATCCAACCTAGACCTCCCACACTGCAACTTGGGACCATTATTCCTTGTTGTCATCTGCTACCACTGAGAACAGTCTAGATCCATCCTCTTCGGAACCCCTCCTTCAGGTAGTTGAAGGCTGCTATCAAATTTCTATCAAATTGCTATCAAACTCTTCTCTTCTGCAGACTAAACAAGCCCAGTTCCCTCAGCCTCTCCTCATAAGTCATGTGCCCCAACCCCCTAATCATTTTCATTGCCCTCAATATATTGGAAAATATATTGATTCTAGCTGTCCATTTTAATCACCTGATTTCTTGCCTGAAACTAGCAGTGGTATAGGTCTAATTTACCTGGGTTCTGTTCCCTGGCGCCATTGACTTGCTGTCTGATGTTGAGCAAATCACTTAACCATTCTGTGCCTCCGTTTCCCTCCTTTTCTTTTCTTGACCTGCTGCTCACAAACCGGGTAGAATTAGTGGGGGAAGCAAAAGTGGATGGGAATCTGGGAGGCAGTGACCATGAGTTGGTTGAGTTCAGGATCCTGACGCAGGGAAGAAAGGTAAGCAGCAGGATACGGACCCTGGACTTCAGGAAAGCAGACTTCGACTCCCTCAGGGAACGGATGGCCAGGATCCCCTGGGGGACTAACTTGAAGGGGAAAGGAGTCCAGGAGAGCTGGCTGTATTTCAAGGAATCCCTGTTGAGGTTACAGGGACAAACCATCCCGATGAGTCGAAAGAATAGTAAATATGGCAGGCGACCAGCTTGGCTTAATGGTGAAATCCTAGCGGATCTTAAACATAAAAAAGAAGCTTACAAGAAGTGGAAGGTTGGACATATGACCAGGGAAGAGTATAAAAATATTGCTTGGGCATGTAGGAATGATATCAGGAGGACCAAATCGCACCTGGAGCTGCAGCTAGCAAGAGATGTCAAGAGTAACAAGAAGGGTTTCTTCAGGTATGTTGGCAACAAGAAGAAAGCCAAGGAAAGTGTGGGCCCCTTACTGAATGAGGGAGGCAACCTAGTGACAGAGGATGTGGAAAAAGCTAATGTACTCAATGCTTTTTTTGCCTCTGTTTTCACTAACAAGGTCAGCTCCCAGACTGCTGCGCTGGGCATCACAAAATGGGGAAGAGATGACCAGCCCTCTGTGGAGATAGAGGTGATTAGGGACTATTTAGAAAAGCTGGACGTGCACAAGTCCATGGGGCCGGACGAGTTGCATCCGAGAGTGCTGAAGGAATTGGCGGCTGTGATTGCAGAGCCATTGGCCATTATCTTTGAAAACTCGTGGCGAACGGGGGAAGTCCCGGATGACTGGAAAAAGGCTAATGTAGTGCCAATCTTTAAAAAAGGGAAGAAGGAGGATCCAGGGAACTACAGGCCAGTCAGCCTCACCTCAGTCCCTGGAAAAATCATGGAGCAGGTCCTCAAAGAATCAATCCTGAAGCACTTGCATGAGAGGAAAGTGATCAGGAACAGCCAGCATGGATTCGCCAAGGGAAGGTCATGCCTGACTAATCTAATTGCCTTTTATGATGAGATTACTGGTTCTGTGGATGAAGGGAAAGCAGTGGATGTATTGTTTCTTGATTTTAGCAAAGCTTTTGACACGGTCTCCCACAGTATTCTTGTCAGCAAGTTAAGGAAGTATGGGCTGGATGAATGCACTATAAAGCGGGTAGAAAGCTGGCTAGATTGTCGGGCTCAACGGGTAGTGATCAATGGCTCCATGTCTAGTTGGCAGCCGGTATCAAGTGGAGTGCCCCAAGGGTCGGTCCTGGGGCCGGTTTTGTTCAATATCTTCATAAATGATCTGGAGGATGGTGTGGATTGCACTCTCAGCAAATTTGCGGATGATACTAAACTGGGAGGAGTGGTAGATACGCTGGAGGGGAGGGATAGGATACAGAAGGACCTAGACAAATGGGAGGATTGGGCCAAAAGAAATCTGATGAGGTTCAATAAGGATAAGTGCAGGGTCCTGCACTTAGGATGGAAGAATCCAATGCACCGCTACAGACTAGGGACCGAATGGCTAGGCAGCAGTTCTGCGGAAAAGGACCTAGGGGTGACAGTGGACGAGAAGCTGGATATGAGTCAGCAGTGTGCCCTTGTTGCCAAGAAGGCCAATGGCATTTTGGGATGTATAAGTAGGGGCATAGCAAGCAGATCGAGGGACGTGATCGTCCCCCTCTATTCGACATTGGTGAGGCCTCATCTGGAGTACTGTGTCCAGTTTTGGGCCCCACACTACAAGAAGGATGTGGATAAATTGGAGAGAGTCCAGCGAAAGGCAACAAAAATGATTAGGGGTCTAGAACACATGACTTATGAGGAGAGGCTGAGGGAGCTGGGATTGTTTAGCCTGCAGAAGAGAAGAATGAGGGGGGATTTGATAGCTGCTTTCAACTACCTGAAAGGGGGTTCCAAACAGGATGGCTCTAGACTGTTCTCAATGGTAGCAGATGACAGAATGAGGAGTAATGGTCTCAAGTTGCAGTGGGGGAGGTTTAGATTGGATATTAGGAAAAACTTTTTCACTAAGAGGGTGGTGAAACACTGGAATGCGTTACCTAGGGAGGTGGTAGAATCTCCTTCCTTGGAGGTTTTTAAGGTCAGGCTT